>NW_027333131.1:0-68528 GCF_002575655.3 Aegilops tauschii subsp. strangulata
ACTTTCAACCTTTTCAGAGTTCATTTGAAATGCTTTTCAATTTTAGGGTCTTATAGCTCAAAATAATTAGTACATGCATGAAAAATAACAAATGAAGTCAGAAAGGATTGAAAAATGATGATGTGGCTTTGAATGGTGCATTTTGAACACACAAAAAGTCAGGAGTTCAAATAAGTTTTAAAAAATGAAATCCCTTTGTAACAGACGAGTTTCCGGATGAAATCCTGATACTTTGAAAGAGATTGTCCGTTTTGTACACGAAGTGCATCCAGTTTTTGCCGTAACCCTCTCAACTTTCTTGCACATGCTATGTGGATGAAATGATGATATCATGCCAACTTTCAACCTTTTCAGAGTTCATTTGAAATGCTTTTCAATTTTAGGGTCTTATAGCTCAAAATAATTAGTAAATGCATTAAAAATAACAAATGAAGTCAGAAAGGATTGAAAAATGATGATGTGGCTTTGAATGGTGCATTTTGAACACACAAAAAGTCAGGAGTTCAAATAAGTTTTAAAAAATGAAATCCCTTTGTAACAGACGAGTTTCCGGATGAAATCCTGATACTTTGAAAGAGATTGTACGTTTTGTACACGAAGTGCATCCAGTTTTTGCTGTAACCCTCTCAACTTTCTTGCACATGCTATGTGGATGAAATGATGATATCATGCCAACTTTCAACCTTTTCAGAGTTCATTTGAAATGCTTTTCAATTTTAGGGTCTTATAGCTCAAAATAATTAGTAAATGCATGAAAAATAACAAATGAAGTCAGAAAGGATTGAAAAATGATGATGTGGCTTTGAATGGTGCATTTTGAACACACAAAAAGTCAGGAGTTCAAATAAGTTTTAAAAAATGTAATCCCTTTGTAACAGACGAGTTTCCGGATGAAATCCTGATACTTTGAAAGAGATTGTCCGTTTTGTACACGAAGTGCATCCAGTTTTTGCCGTAACCCTCTCAACTTTCTTGCACATGCTATGTGGATGAAATGATGATATCATGCCAACTTTCAACCTTTTCAGAGTTCATTTGAAATGCTTTTCAATTTTAGGGTCTTATAGCTCAAAATAATTAGTACATGCATGAAAAATAACAAATGAAGTCAGAAAGGATTGAAAAATGGTGATGTGGCTTTGAATGGTGCATTTTGAACACACAAAAACTCAGGAGTTCAAATAAGTTTTAAAAATGAAATCCCTTTGTAACAGACGAGTTTCCGGATGAAATCCTGATACTTTGAAAGAGATTGTCCGTTTTGTACACGAAGTGCATCCAGTTTTTGCCGTAACCCTCTCAACTTTCTTGCACATGCTATGTGGATGAAATGATGATATCATGCCAACTTTCAACCTTTTCAGAGTTCATTTGAAATGCTTTTCAATTTTAGGGTCTTATAGCTCAAAATAATTAGTAAATGCATGAAAAATAACAAATGAAGTCAGAAAGGATTGAAAAATGATGATGTGGCTTTGAGTGGTGCATTTTGAACACACAAAAAGTCAGGAGTTCAAATAAGTTTTAAAAAATGAAATCCCTTTGTAACAGACGAGTTTCCGGATGAAATCCTGATACTTTGAAAGAGATTGTCCGTTTTGTACACGAAGTGCATCCAGTTTTTGCCGTAACCCTCTCAACTTTCTTGCACATGCTATGTGGATGAAATGATGATATCATGCCAACTTTCAACCTTTTCAGAGTTCATTTGAAATGCTTTTCAATTTTAGGGTCTTATAGCTCAAAATAATTAGTAAATGCATGAAAAATAACAAATGAAGTCAGAAAGGATTGAAAAATGATGATGTGGCTTTGAATGGTGCATTTTGAACACACAAAAACTCAGGAGTTCAAATAAGTTTTAAAAATGAAATCCCTTTGTAACAGATGAGTTTCCGGATGAAATCCTGATACTTTGAAAGAGATTGTCCGTTTTGTACACGAAGTGCATCCAGTTTTTGCCGTAACCCTCTCAACTTTCTTGCACATGCTATGTGGATGAAATGATGATATCATGCCAACTTTCAACCTTTTCAGAGTTCATTTGAAATGCTTTTCAATTTTAGGGTCTTATAGCTCAAAATAATTAGTAAATGCATGAAAAATAACAAATGAAGTCAGAAAGGATTGAAAAATGATGATGTGGCTTTGAATGGTGCATTTTGAACACACAAAAAGTCAGGAGTTCAAATAAGTTTTAAAAAATGAAATCCCTTTGTAACAGACGAGTTTCCGGATGAAATCCTGATACTTTGAAAGAGATTGTCCGTTTTGTACACGAAGTGCATCCAGTTTTTGCCGTAACCCTCTCAACTTTCTTGCACATGCTATGTGGATGAAATGATGATATCATGCCAACTTTCAACCTTTTCAGAGTTCATTTGAAATGCTTTTCAATTTTAGGGTCTTATAGCTCAAAATAATTAGTACATGCATGAAAAATAACAAATGAAGTCAGAAAGGATTGAAAAATGATGATGTGGCTTTGAATGGTGCATTTTGAACACACAAAAAGTCAGGAGTTCAAATAAGTTTTAAAAAATGAAATCCCTTTGTAACAGACGAGTTTCCGGATGAAATCCTGATACTTTGAAAGAGATTGTCCGTTTTGTACACGAAGTGCATCCAGTTTTTGCCGTAACCCTCTCAACTTTCTTGCACATGCTATGTGGATGAAATGATGATATCATGCCAACTTTCAACCTTTTCAGAGTTCATTTGAAATGCTTTTCAATTTTAGGGTCTTATAGCTCAAAATAATTAGTAAATGCATTAAAAATAACAAATGAAGTCAGAAAGGATTGAAAAATGATGATGTGGCTTTGAATGGTGCATTTTGAACACACAAAAAGTCAGGAGTTCAAATAAGTTTTGAAAAATGAAATCCCTTTGTAACAGACGAGTTTCCGGATGAAATCCTGATACTTTGAAAGAGATTGTCCGTTTTGTACACGAAGTGCATCCAGTTTTTGCCGTAACCCTCTCAACTTTCTTGCACATGCTATGTGGATGAAATGATGATATCATGCCAACTTTCAACCTTTTCAGAGTTCATTTGAAATGCTTTTCAATTTTAGGGTCTTATAGCTCAAAATAATTAGTAAATGCATGAAAAATAACAAATGAAGTCAGAAAGGATTGAAAAATGATGATGTGGCTTTGAATGGTGCATTTTGAACACACAAAAAGTCAGGAGTTCAAATAAGTTTTAAAAAATGAAATCCCTTTGTAACAGACGAGTTTCCGGATGAAATCCTGATACTTTGAAAGAGATTGTCCGTTTTGTACACGAAGTGCATCCAGTTTTTGCCGTAACCCTCTCAACTTTCTTGCACATGCTATGTGGATGAAATGATGATATCATGCCAACTTTCAAGCTTTTCAGAGTTCATTTGAAATGCTTTTCAATTTTAGGGTCTTATAGCTCAAAATAATTAGTAAATGCATGAAAAATAACAAATGAAGTCAGAAAGGATTGAAAAATGATGATGTGGCTTTGAATGGTGCATTTTGAACACACAAAAAGTCAGGAGTTCAAATAAGTTTTAAAAAATGAAATCCCTTTGTAACAGACGAGTTTCCGGATGAAATCCTGATACTTTGAAAGAGATTGTCCGTTTTGTACACGAAGTGCATCCAGTTTTTGCCGTAACCCTCTCAACTTTCTTGCACATGCTATGTGGATGAAATGATGATTATCATGCCAACTTTCAACCTTTTCAGAGTTCATTTGAAATGCTTTTCAATTTAGGGTCTTATAGCTCAAAATAATTAGTAAATGCATTAAAAATAACAAATGAAGTCAGAAAGGATTGAAAAATGATGATGTGGCTTTGAATGGTGCATTTTGAACACACAAAAAGTCAGGAGTTCAAATAAGTTTAAAAAAATGAAATCCCTTTGTAACAGACGAGTTTCCGGATGAAATCCTGATACTTTGAAAGAGATTGTCCGTTTTGTACACGAAGTGCATCCAGTTTTTGCCGTAACCCTCTCAACTTTCTTGCACATGCTATGTGGATGAAATGATGATATCATGCCAACTTTCAACCTTTTCAGAGTTCATTTGAAATGCTTTTCAATTTTAGGGTCTTATAGCTAAAAATAATTAGTAAATGCATGAAAAATAACAAATGAAGTCAGAAAGGATTGAAAATGATGATGTGGCTTTGAATGGTGCATTTTGAACACACAAAAAGTCAGGAGTTCAAATAAGTTTTAAAAATGAAATCCCTTTGTAACAGACGAGTTTCCGGATGAAATCCTGATACTTTGAAAGAGATTGTCCGTTTTGTACACGAAGTGCATCCAGTTTTTGCCGTAACCCTCTCAACTTTCTTGCACATGCTATGTGGATGAAATGATGATATCATGCCAACTTTCAAGGTTTTCAGAGTTCATTTGAAATGCTTTTCAATTTTAGGGTCTTATAGCTCAAAATAATTAGTAAATGCGTGAAAAATAACAAATGAAGTCACAAAGGATTGAAAAATGATGATGTGGCTTTGAATGGTGCATTTTGAACACACAAAAAGTCAGGAGTTCAAATAAGTTTTAAAAAATGAAATCCCTTTGTAACAGACGAGTTTCCGGATGAAATCCTGATACTTTGAAAGAGATTGTACGTTTTGTACACGAAGTGCATCCAGTTTTTGCTGTAACCCTCTCAACTTTCTTGCACATGCTATGTGGATGAAATGATGATATCATGCCAACTTTCAACCTTTTCAGAGTTCATTTGAAATGCTTTTCAATTTTAGGGTCTTATAGCTCAAAATAATTAGTAAATGCATGAAAAATAACAAATGAAGTCAGAAAGGATTGAAAAATGATGATGTGGCTTTGAATGGTGCATTTTGAACACACAAAAAGTCAGGAGTTCAAATAAGTTTTAAAAAATGAAATCCCTTTGTAACAGACGAGTTTCCGGATGAAATCCTGATACTTTGAAAGAGATTGTCCGTTTTGTACACGAAGTGCATCCAGTTTTTGCCGTAACCCTCTCAACTTTCTTGCACATGCTATGTGGATGAAATGATGATATCATGCCAACTTTCAACCTTTCAGAGTTCATTTGAAATGCTTTTCAATTTTAGGGTCTTATAGCTCAAAATAATTAGTAAATGCATGAAAAATAACAAATGAAGTCAGAAAGGATTGAAAAATGATGATGTGGCTTTGAATGGTGCATTTTGAACACACAAAAAGTCAGGAGTTCAAATAAGTTTAAAAAAATGAAATCCCTTTGTAACAGACGAGTTTCCGGATGAAATCCTGATACTTTGAAAGAGATTGTCCGTTTTGTACACGAAGTGCATCCAGTTTTTGCCGTAACCCTCTCAACTTTCTTGCACATGCTATGTGGATGAAATGATGATATCATGCCAACTTTCAACCTTTTCAGAGTTCATTTGAAATGCTTTTCAATTTTAGGGTCTTATAGCTCAAAATAATTAGTACATGCATGAAAAATAACAAATGAAGTCAGAAAGGATTGAAAAATGATGATGTGGCTTTGAATGGTGCATTTTGAACACACAAAAAGTCAGGAGTTCAAATAAGTTTTAAAAAATGAAATCCCTTTGTAACAGACGAGCTTCCGGATGAAATCCTGATACTTTGAAAGAGATTGTCCGTTTTGTACACGAAGTGCATCCAGTTTTTGCCGTAACCCTCTCAACTTTCTTGCACGTGCTATGTGGATGAAATGATGATATCTTGCCAACTTTCAACCTTTTCAGAGTTCATTTGAAATGCTTTTCAATTTTAGGGTCTTATAGCTCAAAATAATTAGTACATGCATGAAAAATAACAAATGAAGTCAGAAAGGATTGAAAAATGATGATGTGGCTTTGAATGGTGCATTTTGAACACACAAAAAGTCAGGAGTTCAAATAAGTTTTAAAAAATGAAATCCCTTTGTAACAGACGAGTTTCCGGATGAAATCCTGATACTTTGAAAGAGATTGTCCGTTTTGTACACGAAGTGCATCCAGTTTTTGCCGTAACCCTCTCAACTTTCTTGCACATGCTATGTGGATGAAATGATGATATCATGCCAACTTTCAACCTTTTCAGAGTTCATTTGAAATGCTTTTCAATTTTAGGGTCTTATAGCTCAAAATAATTAGTAAATGCATGAAAAATAACAAATGAAGTCAGAAAGGATTGAAAAATGATGATATGGCTTTGAATGGTGCATTTTGAACACACAAAAAGTCAGGAGTTCAAATAAGTTTAAAAAATGAAATCCCTTTGTAACAGACGAGTTTCCGGATGAAATCCTGATACTTTGAAAGAGATTGTCCGTTTTGTACACGAAGTGCATCCAGTTTTTGCCGTAACCCTCTCAACTTTCTTGCACATGCTATGTGGATGAAATGATGATATCATGCCAACTTTCAACCTTTTCAGAGTTCATTTGAAATGCTTTTCAATTTTAGGGTCTTATAGCTCAAAATAATTAGTACATGCATGAAAAATAACAAATGAAGTCAGAAAGGATTGAAAAATGATGATGTGGCTTTGAATGGTGCATTTTGAACACACAAAAAGTCAGGAGTTCAAATAAGTTTTAAAAAATGAAATCCCTTTGTAACAGACGAGTTTCCGGATGAAATCCTGATACTTTGAAAGAGATTGTCCGTTTTGTACACGAAGTGCATCCAGTTTTTGCCGTAACCCTCTCAACTTTCTTGCACGTGCTATGTGGATGAAATGATGATATCTTGCCAACTTTCAACCTTTTCAGAGTTCATTTGAAATGCTTTTCAATTTTAGGGTCTTATAGCTCAAAATAATTAGTACATGCATGAAAAATAACAAATGAAGTCAGAAAGGATTGAAAAATGATGATGTGGCTTTGAATGGTGCATTTTGAACACACAAAAAGTCAGGAGTTCAAATAAGTTTTAAAAAATGAAATCCCTTTGTAACAGACGAGTTTCCGGATGAAATCCTGATACTTTGAAAGAGATTGTCCGTTTTGTACACGAAGTGCATCCAGTTTTTGCCGTAACCCTCTCAACTTTCTTGCACATGCTATGTGGATGAAATGATGATATCATGCCAACTTTCAACCTTTTCAGAGTTCATTTGAAATGCTTTTCAATTTTAGGGTCTTATAGCTCAAAATAATTAGTACATGCATGAAAAATAACAAATGAAGTCAGAAAGGATTGAAAAATGATGATGTGGCTTTGAATGGTGCATTTTGAACACACAAAAAGTCAGGAGTTCAAATAAGTTTTAAAAAATGAAATCCCTTTGTAACAGACGAGTTTCTGGATGAAATCCTGATACTTTGAAAGAGATTGTCCGTTTTGTACACGAAGTGCATCCAGTTTTTGCCGTAACCCTCTCAACTTTCTTGCACATGCTATGTGGATGAAATGATGATATCATGCCAACTTTCAACCTTTTCAGAGTTCATTTGAAATGCTTTTCAATTTTAGGGTCTTATAGCTCAAAATAATTAGTAAATGCATTAAAAATAACAAATGAAGTCAGAAAGGATTGAAAAATGATGATGTGGCTTTGAATGGTGCATTTTGAACACACAAAAAGTCAGGAGTTCAAATAAGTTTAAAAAAATGAAATCCCTTTGTAACAGACGAGTTTCCGGATGAAATCCTGATACTTTGAAAGAGATTGTCCGTTTTGTACACGAAGTGCATCCAGTTTTTGCCGTAACCCTCTCAACTTTCTTGCACATGCTATGTGGATGAAATGATGATATCATGCCAACTTTCAACCTTTTCAGAGTTCATTTGAAATGCTTTTCAATTTTAGGGTCTTATAGCTCAAAATAATTAGTAAATGCATGAAAAATAACAAATGAAGTCAGAAAGGATTGAAAAATGATGATGTGGCTTTGAATGGTGCATTTTGAACACACAAAAAGTCAGGAGTTCAAATAAGTTTAAAAAAATGAAATCCCTTTGTAACAGACGAGTTTCCGGATGAAATCCTGATACTTTGAAAGAGATTGTCCGTTTTGTACACGAAGTGCATCCAGTTTTTGCCGTAACCCTCTCAACTTTCTTGCACGTGCTATGTGGATGAAATGATGATATCTTGCCAACTTTCAACCTTTTCAGAGTTCATTTGAAATGCTTTTCAATTTTAGGGTCTTATAGCTCAAAATAATTAGTACATGCATGAAAAATAACAAATGAAGTCAGAAAGGATTGAAAAATGATGATGTGGCTTTGAATGGTGCATTTTGAACACACAAAAAGTCAGGAGTTCAAATAAGTTTTAAAAAATGAAATCCCTTTGTAACAGACGAGTTTCCGGATGAAATCCTGATACTTTGAAAGAGATTGTCCGTTTTGTACACGAAGTGCATCCAGTTTTTGCCGTAACCCTCTCAACTTTCTTGCACATGCTATGTGGATGAAATGATGATATCATGCCAACTTTCAACCTTTTCAGAGTTCATTTGAAATGCTTTTCAATTTTAGGGTCTTATAGCTCAAAATAATTAGTAAATGCATGAAAAATAACAAATGAAGTCAGAAAGGATTGAAAAATGATGATGTGGCTTTGAATGGTGCATTTTGAACACACAAAAAGTCAGGAGTTCAAATAAGTTTTAAAAAATGAAATCCCTTTGTAACAGACGAGTTTCTGGATGAAATCCTGATACTTTGAAAGAGATTGTCCGTTTTGTACACGAAGTGCATCCAGTTTTTGCCGTAACCCTCTCAACTTTCTTGCACATGCTATGTGGATGAAATGATGATATCATGCCAACTTTCAACCTTTTCAGAGTTCATTTGAAATGCTTTTCAATTTTAGGGTCTTATAGCTCAAAATAATTAGTAAATGCATTAAAAATAACAAATGAAGTCAGAAAGGATTGAAAAATGATGATGTGGCTTTGAATGGTGCATTTTGAACACACAAAAAGTCAGGAGTTCAAATAAGTTTTAAAAAATGAAATCCCTTTGTAACAGACGAGTTTCCGGATGAAATCCTGATACTTTGAAAGAGATTGTCCGTTTTGTACACGAAGTGCATCCAGTTTTTGCCGTAACCCTCTCAACTTTCTTGCACATGCTATGTGGATGAAATGATGATATCATGCCAACTTTCAACCTTTTCAGAGTTCATTTGAAATGCTTTTCAATTTTAGGGTCTTATAGCTCAAAATAATTAGTACATGCATGAAAAATAACAAATGAAGTCAGAAAGGATTGAAAAATGATGATGTGGCTTTGAATGGTGCATTTTGAACACACAAAAAGTCAGGAGTTCAAATAAGTTTAAAAAAATGAAATCCCTTTGTAACAGACGAGTTTCCGGATGAAATCCTGATACTTTGAAAGAGATTGTCCGTTTTGTACACGAAGTGCATCCAGTTTTTGCCGTAACCCTCTCAACTTTCTTGCACGTGCTATGTGGATGAAATGATGATATCTTGCCAACTTTCAACCTTTTCAGAGTTCATTTGAAATGCTTTTCAATTTTAGGGTCTTATAGCTCAAAATAATTAGTACATGCATGAAAAATAACAAATGAAGTCAGAAAGGATTGAAAAATGATGATGTGGCTTTGAATGGTGCATTTTGAACACACAAAAAGTCAGGAGTTCAAATAAGTTTTAAAAAATGAAATCCCTTTGTAACAGACGAGTTTCCGGATGAAATCCTGATACTTTGAAAGAGATTGTCCGTTTTGTACACGAAGTGCATCCAGTTTTTGCCGTAACCCTCTCAACTTTCTTGCACATGCTATGTGGATGAAATGATGATATCATGCCAACTTTCAACCTTTTCAGAGTTCATTTGAAATGCTTTTCAATTTTAGGGTCTTATAGCTCAAAATAATTAGTACATGCATGAAAAATAACAAATGAAGTCAGAAAGGATTGAAAAATGATGATGTGGCTTTGAATGGTGCATTTTGAACACACAAAAAGTCAGGAGTTCAAATAAGTTTAAAAAAATGAAATCCCTTTGTAACAGACGAGTTTCCGGATGAAATCCTGATACTTTGAAAGAGATTGTCCGTTTTGTACACGAAGTGCATCCAGTTTTTGCTGTAACCCTCTCAACTTTCTTGCACATGCTATGTGGATGAAATGATGATATCATGCCAACTTTCAACCTTTTCAGAGTTCATTTGAAATGCTTTTCAATTTTAGGGTCTTATAGCTCAAAATAATTTGTAAATGCATGAAAAATAACAAATGAAGTCAGAAAGGATTGAAAAATGATGATGTGGCTTTGAATGGTGCATTTTGAACACACAAAAAGTCAGGAGTTCAAATAAGTTTTAAAAAATGAAATCCCTTTGTAACAGACGAGTTTCCGGATGAAATCCTGATACTTTGAAAGAGATTGTCCGTTTTGTACACGAAGTGCATCCAGTTTTTGCCGTAACCCTCTCAACTTTCTTGCACATGCTATGTGGATGAAATGATGATATCATGCCAACTTTCAACCTTTTCAGAGTTCATTTGAAATGCTTTTCAATTTTAGGGTCTTATAGCTCAAAATAATTAGTACATGCATGAAAAATAACAAATGAAGTCAGAAAGGATTGAAAAATGATGATGTGGCTTTGAATGGTGCATTTTGAACACACAAAAAGTCAGGAGTTCAAATAAGTTTTAAAAAATGAAATCCCTTTGTAACAGACGAGTTTCCGGATGAAATCCTGATACTTTGAAAGAGATTGTCCGTTTTGTACACGAAGTGCATCCAGTTTTTGCTGTAACCCTCTCAACTTTCTTGCACATGCTATGTGGATGAAATGATGATATCATGCCAACTTTCAACCTTTTCAGAGTTCATTTGAAATGCTTTTCAATTTTAGGGTCTTATAGCTCAAAATAATTAGTAAATGCATGAAAAATAACAAATGAAGTCAGAAAGGATTGAAAAATGATGATGTGGCTTTGAATGGTGCATTTTGAACACACAAAAACTCAGGAGTTCAAATAAGTTTTAAAAAATGAAATCCCTTTGTAACAGACGAGTTTCCGGATGAAATCCTGATACTTTGAAAGAGATTGTCCGTTTTGTACACGAAGTGCATCCAGTTTTTGCCGTAACCCTCTCAACTTTCTTGCACATGCTATGTGGATGAAATGATGATATCATGCCAACTTTCAACCTTTTCAGAGTTCATTTGAAATGCTTTTCAATTTTAGGGTCTTATAGCTCAAAATAATTAGTACATGCATGAAAAATAACAAATGAAGTCAGAAAGGATTGAAAAATGATGATGTGGCTTTGAATGGTGCATTTTGAACACACAAAAAGTCAGGAGTTCAAATAAGTTTTAAAAAATGAAATCCCTTTGTAACAGACGAGTTTCCGGATGAAATCCTGATACTTTGAAAGAGATTGTCCGTTTTGTACACGAAGTGCATCCAGTTTTTGCTGTAACCCTCTCAACTTTCTTGCACATGCTATGTGGATGAAATGATGATATCATGCCAACTTTCAACCTTTTCAGAGTTCATTTGAAATGCTTTTCAATTTTAGGGTCTTATAGCTCAAAATAATTAGTAAATGCATGAAAAATAACAAATGAAGTCAGAAAGGATTGAAAAATGATGATGTGGCTTTGAATGGTGCATTTTGAACACACAAAAAGTCAGGAGTTCAAATAAGTTTTAAAAAATGAAATCCCTTTGTAACAGACGAGTTTCCGGATGAAATCCTGATACTTTGAAAGAGATTGTCCGTTTTGTACACGAAGTGCATCCAGTTTTTGCTGTAACCCTCTCAACTTTCTTGCACATGCTATGTGGATGAAATGATGATATCATGCCAACTTTCAACCTTTTCAGAGTTCATTTGAAATGCTTTTCAATTTTAGGGTCTTATAGCTCAAAATAATTAGTAAATGCATGAAAAATAACAAATGAAGTCAGAAAGGATTGAAAAATGATGATGTGGCTTTGAATGGTGCATTTTGAACACACAAAAACTCAGGAGTTCAAATAAGTTTTAAAAAATGAAATCCCTTTGTAACAGACGAGTTTCCGGATGAAATCCTGATACTTTGAAAGAGATTGTCCGTTTTGTACACGAAGTGCATCCAGTTTTTGCCGTAACCCTCTCAACTTTCTTGCACATGCTATGTGGATGAAATGATGATATCATGCCAACTTTCAAGCTTTTCAGAGTTCATTTGAAATGCTTTTCAATTTTAGGGTCTTATAGCTCAAAATAATTAGTAAATGCATGAAAAATAACAAATGAAGTCAGAAAGGATTGAAAAATGATGATGTGGCTTTGAATGGTGCATTTTGAACACACAAAAACTCAGGAGTTCAAATAAGTTTTAAAAAATGAAATCCCTTTGTAACAGACGAGTTTCCGGATGAAATCCTGATACTTTGAAAGAGATTGTCCGTTTTGTACACGAAGTGCATCCAGTTTTTGCCGTAACCCTCTCAACTTTCTTGCACATGCTATGTGGATGAAATGATGATATCATGCCAACTTTCAACCTTTTCAGAGTTCATTTGAAATGCTTTTCAATTTTAGGGTCTTATAGCTCAAAATAATTAGTACATGCATGAAAAATAACAAATGAAGTCAGAAAGGATTGAAAAATGATGATGTGGCTTTGAATGGTGCATTTTGAACACACAAAAAGTCAGGAGTTCAAATAAGTTTTAAAAAATGAAATCCCTTTGTAACAGACGAGTTTCCGGATGAAATCCTAATACTTTGAAAGAGATTGTCTGTTTTGTACACGAAGTGCATCCAGTTTTTGCTGTAACCCTCTCAACTTTCTTGCACATGCTATGTGGATGAAATGATGATATCATGCCAACTTTCAACCTTTTCAGAGTTCATTTGAAATGCTTTTCAATTTTAGGGTCTTATAGCTCAAAATAATTAGTAAATGCATGAAAAATAACAAATGAAGTCAGAAAGGATTGAAAAATGATGATGTGGCTTTGAATGGTGCATTTTGAACACACAAAAAGTCAGGAGTTCAAATAAGTTTTAAAAAATGAAATCCCTTTGTAACAGACGAGTTTCCGGATGAAATCCTGATACTTTGAAACAGATTGTCCGTTTTGTACACGAAGTCCATCCAGTTTTTGCCGTAACCCTCTCAACTTTCTTGCACATGCTATGTGGATGAAATGATGATATCATGCCAACTTTCAACCTTTTCAGAGTTCATTTGAAATGCTTTTCAATTTTAGGGTCTTATAGCTCAAAATAATTAGTAAATGCATGAAAAATAACAAATGAAGTCAGAAAGGATTGAAAAATGATGATGTGGCTTTGAATGGTGCATTTTGAACACAGGTCAGGAGTTCAAATAAGTTTTAAAAAATGAAATCCCTTTGTAACAGACGAGTTTCCGGATGAAATCCTGATACTTTGAAAGAGATTGTCCGTTTTGTACACGAAGTGCATCCAGTTTTTGCCGTAACCCTCTCAACTTTCTTGCACATGCTATGTGGATGAAATGATGATATCATGCCAACTTTCAAGCTTTTCAGAGTTCATTTGAAATGCTTTTCAATTTTAGGGTCTTATAGCTCAAAATAATTAGTAAATGCATGAAAAATAACAAATGAAGTCAGAAAGGATTGAAAAATAATGATGTGGCTTTGAATGGTGCATTTTGAACACACAAAAAGTCAGGAGTTCAAATAAGTTTTAAAAAATGAAATCCCTTTGTAACAGATGAGTTTCCGGATGAAATCCTGATACTTTGAAAGAGATTGTCCGTTTTGTACACGAAGTGCATCCAGTTTTTGCTGTAACCCTCTCAACTTTCTTGCACATGCTATGTGGATGAAATGATGATATCATGCCAACTTTCAACCTTTTCAGAGTTCATTTGAAATGCTTTTCAATTTTAGGGTCTTATAGCTCAAAATAATTAGTAAATGCATGAAAAATAACAAATGAAGTCAGAAAGGATTGAAAAATGATGATGTGGCTTTGAATGGTGCATTTTGAACACACAAAAACTCAGGAGTTCAAATAAGTTTTAAAAAATGAAATCCCTTTGTAACAGACGAGTTTCCGGATGAAATCCTGATACTTTGAAAGAGATTGTCCGTTTTGTACACGAAGTGCATTCAGTTTTTGCCGTAACCCTCTCAACTTTCTTGCACATGCTATGTGGATGAAATGATGATATCATGCCAACTTTCAACCTTTTCAGAGTTCATTTGAAATGCTTTTCAATTTTAGGGTCTTATAGCTCAAAATAATTAGTAAATGCATGAAAAATAACAAATGAAGTCAGAAAGGATTGAAAAATGATGATGTGGCTTTGAATGGTGCATTTTGAACACACAAAAAGTCAGGAGTTCAAATAAGTTTTAAAAAATGAAATCCCTTTGTAACAGACGAGTTTCCGGATGAAATCCTGATACTTTGAAAGAGATTGTCCGTTTTGTACACGAAGTGCATCCAGTTTTTGCCGTAACCCTCTCAACTTTCTTGCACATGCTATGTGGATGAAATGATGATATCATGCCAACTTTCAACCTTTTCAGAGTTCATTTGAAATGCTTTTCAATTTTAGGGTCTTATAGCTCAAAATAATTAGTAAATGCATGAAAAATAACAAATGAAGTCAGAAAGGATTGAAAAATGATGATGTGGCTTTGAATGGTGCATTTTGAACACACAAAAAGTCAGGAGTTCAAATAAGTTTTAAAAAATGAAATCCCTTTGTAACAGACGAGTTTCCGGATGAAATCCTGATACTTTGAAAGAGATTGTCCGTTTTGTACACGAAGTGCATCCAGTTTTTGCCGTAACCCTCTCAACTTTCTTGCACATGCTATGTGGATGAAATGATGATATCATGCCAACTTTCAACCTTTTCAGAGTTCATTTGAAATGCTTTTCAATTTTAGGGTCTTATAGCTCAAAATAATTAGTAAATGCATGAAAAATAACAAATGAAGTCAGAAAGGATTGAAAAATGATGATGTGGCTTTGAATGGTGCATTTTGAACACACAAAAACTCAGGAGTTCAAATAAGTTTTAAAAAATGAAATCCCTTTGTAACAGACGAGTTTCCGGATGAAATCCTGATACTTTGAAAGAGATTGTCCGTTTCATACACGAAGTGCATCCAGTTTTTGCCGTAACCCTCTCAACTTTCTTGCACATGCTATGTGGATGAAATGATGATATCATGCCAACTTTCAACCTTTTCAGAGTTCATTTGAAATGCTTTTCAATTTTAGGGTCTTATAGCTCAAAATAATTAGTACATGCATGAAAAATGACAAATGAAGTCAGAAAGGATTGAAAAATGATGATGTGGCTTTGAATGGTGCATTTTGAACACACAAAAAGTCAGGAGTTCAAATAAGTTTTAAAAAATGAAATCCCTTTGTAACAGACGAGTTTCCGGATGAAATCCTGATACTTTGAAAGAGATTGTCCGTTTCGTACACGAAGTGCATCCAGTGTTTGCCGTAACCCTCTCAACTTTCTTGCACATGCTATGTGGATGAAATGATGATATCATGCCAACTTTCAACCTTTTCAGAGTTCATTTGAAATGCTTTTCAATTTTAGGGTCTTATAGCTCAAAATAATTAGTACATGCATGAAAAATAACAAATGAAGTCAGAAAGGATTGAAAAATGATGATGTGGCTTTGAATGGTGCATTTTGAACACACAAAAAGTCAGGAGTTCAAATAAGTTTAAAAAAATGAAATCCCTTTGTAACAGACGAGTTTCCGGATGAAATCCTGATACTTTGAAAGAGATTGTCCGTTTTGTACACGAAGTGCATCCAGTTTTTGCCGTAACCCTCTCAACTTTCTTGCACATGCTATGTGGATGAAATGATGATATCATGCCAACTTTCAACCTTTTCAGAGTTCATTTGAAATGCTTTTCAATTTTAGGGTCTTATAGCTCAAAATAATTAGTACATGCATGAAAAATAACAAATGAAGTCAGAAAGGATTGAAAAATGATGATGTGGCTTTGAATGGTGCATTTTGAACACACAAAAAGTCAGGAGTTCAAATAAGTTTAAAAAATGAAATCCCTTTGTAACAGACGAGTTTCCGGATGAAATCCTGATACTTTGAAAGAGATTGTCCGTTTTGTACACGAAGTGCATCCAGTTTTTGCCGTAACCCTCTCAACTTTCTTGCACATGCTATGTGGATGAAATGATGATATCATGCCAACTTTCAACCTTTTCAGAGTTCATTTGAAATGCTTTTCAATTTTAGGGTCTTATAGCTCAAAATAATTAGTACATGCATGAAAAATGACAAATGAAGTCAGAAAGGATTGAAAAATGATGATGTGGCTTTGAATGGTGCATTTTGAACACACAAAAAGTCAGGAGTTCAAATAAGTTTTAAAAAATGAAATCCCTTTGTAACAAACGAGTTTCCGGATGAAATCCTGATACTTTGAAAGAGATTGTCCGTTTTGTACACGAAGTGCATCCAGTGTTTGCCGTAACCCTCTCAACTTTCTTGCACATGCTATGTGGATGAAATGATGATATCATGCCAACTTTCAACCTTTTCAGAGTTCATTTGAAATGCTTTTCAATTTTAGGGTCTTATAGCTCAAAATAATTAGTAAATGCATGAAAAATAACAAATGAAGTCAGAAAGGATTGAAAAATGATGATGTGGCTTTGAATGGTGCATTTTGAACACACAAAAAGTCAGGAGTTCAAATAAGTTTTAAAAAATGAAATCCCTTTGTAACAGACGAGTTTCCGGATGAAATCCTGATACTTTGAAAGAGATTGTCCGTTTTGTACACGAAGTGCATCCAGTTTTTGCCGTAACCCTCTCAACTTTCTTGCACATGCTATGTGGATGAAATGATGATATCATGCCAACTTTCAACCTTTTCAGAGTTCATTTGAAATGCTTTTCAATTTTAGGGTCTTATAGCTCAAAATAATTAGTAAATGCATGAAAAATAACAAATGAAGTCAGAAAGGATTGAAAAATGATGATGTGGCTTTGAATGGTGCATTTTGAACACAGGTCAGGAGTTCAAATAAGTTTTAAAAAATGAATTCCCTTTGTAACAGACGAGTTTCCGGATGAAATCCTGATACTTTGAAAGAGATTGTCCGTTTTGTACACCAAGTGCATCCAGTTTTTGCCGTAACCCTCTCAACTTTCTTGCACATGCTATGTGGATGAAATGATGATATCATGCCAACTTTCAAGCTTTTCAGAGTTAATTTGAAATGCTTTTCAATTTTAGGGTCTTATAGCTCAAAATAATTAGTAAATGCATGAAAAATAACAAATGAAGTCAGAAAGGATTGAAAAATAATGATGTGGCTTTGAATGGTGCATTTTGAACACACAAAAAGTCAGGAGTTCAAATAAGTTTTAAAAAATGAAATCCCTTTGTAACAGATGAGTTTCCGGATGAAATCCTGATACTTTGAAAGAGATTGTCCGTTTTGTACACGAAGTGCATTCAGTTTTTGCCGTAACCCTCTCAACTTTCTTGCACATGCTATGTGGATGAAATGATGATATCATGCCAACTTTCAACCTTTTCAGAGTTCATTTGAAATGCTTTTCAATTTTAGGGTCTTATAGCTCAAAATAATTAGTAAATGCATGAAAAATAACAAATGAAGTCAGAAAGGATTGAAAAATGATGATGTGGCTTTGAATGGTGCATTTTGAACACACAAAAAGTCAGGAGTTCAAATAAGTTTTAAAAAATGAAATCCCTTTGTAACAGACGAGTTTCCGGATGAAATCCTGATACTTTGAAAGAGATTGTCCGTTTTGTACACGAAGTGCATCCAGTTTTTGCCGTAACCCTCTCAACTTTCTTGCACATGCTATGTGGATGAAATGATGATATCATGCCAACTTTCAACCTTTTCAGAGTTCATTTGAAATGCTTTTCAATTTTAGGGTCTTATAGCTCAAAATAATTAGTAAATGCATGAAAAATAACAAATGAAGTCAGAAAGGATTGAAAAATGATGATGTGGCTTTGAATGGTGCATTTTGAACACACAAAAAGTCAGGAGTTCAAATATGTTTTAAAAAATGAAATCCCTTTGTAACAGACGAGTTTCCGGATGAAATCCTGATACTTTGAAAGAGATTGTCCGTTTTGTACACGAAGTGCATCCAGTTTTTGCCGTAACCCTCTCAACTTTCTTGCACATGCTATGTGGATGAAATGATGATATCATGCCAACTTTCAACCTTTTCAGAGTTCATTTGAAATGCTTTTCAATTTTAGGGTCTTATAGCTCAAAATAATTAGTACATGCATGAAAAATAACAAATGAAGTCAGAAAGGATTGAAAAATGATGATGTGGCTTTGAATGGTGCATTTTGAACACACAAAAACTCAGGAGTTCAAATAAGTTTTAAAAAATGAAATCCCTTTGTAACAGACGAGTTTCCGGATGAAATCCTGATACTTTGAAAGAGATTGTCCGTTTCATACACGAAGTGCATCCAGTTTTTGCCGTAACCCTCTCAACTTTCTTGCACATGCTATGTGGATGAAATGATGATATCATGCCAACTTTCAACCTTTTCAGAGTTCATTTGAAATGCTTTTCAATTTTAGGGTCTTATAGCTCAAAATAATTAGTACATGCATGAAAAATGACAAATGAAGTCAGAAAGGATTGAAAAATGAGGAGTTCAAATAAGTTTTAAAAAAATGAAATCCCTTTGTAACAGACGAGTTTTCCGGATGAAATCCTGATACTTTGAAAGAGATTGTCCGTTTCGTACACGAAGTGCATCCAATGTTTTGCCGTAAACCCTCTCAAATTTCTTGCACATGCTATGTGGATGAAATGATGATATCATGCCAACTTTCAACCTTTTCAGAGTTCATTTGAAATGCTTTTCAATTTTAGGGTCTTATAGCTCAAAATAATTAGTACATGCATGAAAAAATAACAAATGAAGTCAGAAAGGATTGAAAAAATGATGATGTGGCTTTGAATGGTGCATTTTGAACACACAAAAAGTCAGGAGTTCAAATAAGTTTAAAAAAATGAAATCCCTTTGTAACAGACGAGTTTCCGGATGAAATCCTGATACTTTGAAAGAGATTGTCCGTTTTCGTACACGAAGTGCATCCAGTTTTTTGCCGTAACCCTCTCAACTTTCTTGCACATGCTATGTGGATGAAATGATGATATCATGCCAACTTTCAACCTTTTCAGAGTTCATTTGAAATGCTTTTCAATTTTAGGGTCTTATAGCTCAAAATAATTAGTACATGCATGAAAAATAACAAATGAAGTCAGAAAGGATTGAAAAATGATGATGTGGCTTTGAATGGTGCATTTTGAACACACAAAAAAGTCAGGAGTTCAAATAAGTTTAAAAAAATGAAATCCCTTTGTAACAGACGAGTTTCCGGATGAAATCCTGATACTTTGAAAGAGATTGTCCGTTTTGTACACGAAGTGCATCCAGTTTTTGCCGTAACCCTCTCAACTTTCTTGCACATGCTATGTGGATGAAATGATGATATCATGCCAACTTTCAACCTTTTCAGAGTTCATTTGAAATGCTTTTCAATTTTAGGGTCTTATAGCTCAAAATAATTAGTACATGCATGAAAAATAACAAATGAAGTCAGAAAGGATTGAAAAATGATGATGTGGCTTTGAATGGTGCATTTTGAACACACAAAAAGTCAGGAGTTCAAATAAGTTTAAAAAAAATGAAATCCCTTTGTAACAGACGAGTTTCCGGATGAAATCCTGATACTTTGAAAGAGATTGTCCGTTTTGTACACGAAGTGCATCCAGTTTTTTGCCGTAACCCTCTCAACTTTCTTGCACATGCTATGTGGATGAAATGATGATATCATGCCAACTTTCAACCTTTTCAGAGTTCATTTGAAATGCTTTTCAATTTTAGGGTCTTATAGCTCAAAATAATTAGTACATGCATGAAAAATGACAAATGAAGTCAGAAAGGATTGAAAAATGATGATGTGGCTTTGAATGGTGCATTTTGAACACACAAAAAGTCAGGAGTTCAAATAAGTTTTAAAAAATGAAATCCCTTTGTAACAAACGAGTTTCCGGATGAAATCCTGATACTTTGAAAGAGATTGTCCGTTTTGTACACGAAGTGCATCCAGTGTTTGCCGTAACCCTCTCAACTTTCTTGCACATGCTATGTGGATGAAATGATGATATCATGCCAACTTTCAACCTTTTCAGAGTTCATTTGAAATGCTTTTCAATTTTAGGGTCTTATAGCTCAAAATAATTAGTAAATGCATGAAAAATAACAAATGAAGTCAGAAAGGATTGAAAAATGATGATGTGGCTTTGAATGGTGCATTTTGAACACAAAAAAAAGTCAGGAGTTCAAATAAGTTTTAAAAAATGAAATCCCTTTGTAACAAAACGAGTTTCCGGATGAAATCCTGATACTTTGAAAGAGATTGTCCGTTTTTGTACACGAAGTGCATCCAGTGTTTTGCCGTAACCCTCTCAACTTTCTTGCACATGCTATGTGGATGAAATGATGATATCATGCCAACTTTCAACCTTTTCAGAGTTCATTTGAAATGCTTTTCAATTTTAGGGTCTTATAGCTCAAAATAATTAGTAAATGCATGAAAAATAACAAATGAAGTCAGAAAGGATTGAAAAATGATGATGTGGCTTTGAATGGTGCATTTTGAACACACAAAAAGTCAGGAGTTTCAAATAAGTTTTAAAAAATGAAATCCCTTTGTAACAGACGAGTTTTCCGGATGAAATCCTGATACTTTGAAAGAGATTGTCCGTTTTGTACACGAAGTGCATCCAGTTTTTGCCGTAACCCTCTCAACTTTCTTGCACATGCTATGTGGATGAAATGATGATATCATGCCAACTTTCAACCTTTTCAGAGTTCATTTGAAATGCTTTTCAATTTTAGGGTCTTATAGCTCAAAATAATTAGTACATGCATGAAAAAATGACAAATGAAGTCAGAAAGGATTGAAAAATGATGATGTGGTTTTGAATGGTGCATTTTGAACACACAAAAAGTCAGGAGTTCAAATAAGTTTTAAAAAATGAAATCCCTTTGTAACAGACGAGTTTCCGGATGAAATCCTGATACTTTGAAAGAGATTGTACGTTTTGTACACGAAGTGCATCCAGTTTTTGCCGTAACCCTCTCAACTTTCTTGCACATGCTATGTGGATGAAATGATGATATCATGCCAACTTTCAACCTTTTCAGAGTTCATTTGAAATGCTTTTCAATTTTAGGGTCTTATAGCTCAAAATAATTAGTACATGCATGAAAAATGACAAATGAAGTCAGAAAGGATTGAAAAATGATGATGTGGCTTTGAATGGTGCATTTTGAACACACAAAAAGTCAGGAGTTCAAATAAGTTTTAAAAAATGAAATCCCTTTGTAACAGACGAGTTTCCGGATGAAATCCTGATACTTTGAAAGAGATTGTCCGTTTTTGTACACGAAGTGCATCCAGTTTTTGCCGTAACCCTCTCAACTTTCTTGCACATGCTATGTGGATGAAATGATGATATCATGCCAACTTTCAACCTTTTCAGAGTTCATTTGAAATGCTTTTTCAATTTTAGGGTCTTATAGCTCAAAATAATTAGTAAATGCATGAAAAAATAACAAATGAAGTCAGAAAGGATTGAAAAATGATGATGTGGCTTTGAATGGTGCATTTTGAAACACACAAAAAGTCAGGAGTTCAAATATGTTTTAAAAAAATGAAATCCCTTTGTAACAGACGAGTTTCCGGATGAAATCCTGATACTTTGAAAGAGATTGTCCGTTTTGTACACGAAGTGCATCCAGTTTTTGCCGTAACCCTCTCAACTTTCTTGCACATGCTATGTGGATGAAATGATGATATCATGCCAACTTTCAACCTTTTCAGAGTTCATTTGAAATGCTTTTCAATTTTAGGGTCTTATAGCTCAAAATAATTAGTACATGCATGAAAAAATAACAAATGAAGTCAGAAAGGATTGAAAAATGATGATGTGGCTTTGAATGGTGCATTTTGAACACACAAAAAACTCAGGAGTTCAAATAAGTTTTAAAAAATGAAATCCCTTTGTAACAGACGAGTTTCCGGATGAAATCCTGATACTTTGAAAGAGATTGTCCGTTTCATACACGAAGTGCATCCAGTTTTTGCCGTAACCCTGTCAACTTTCTTGCACATGCTATGTGGATGAAATGATGATATCATGCCAACTTTCAACCTTTTCAGAGTTCATTTGAAATGCTTTTCAATTTTAGGGTCTTATAGCTCAAAATAATTAGTACATGCATGAAAAATGACAAATGAAGTCAGAAAGGATTGAAAAATGATGATGTGGTTTTTGAATGGTGCATTTTGAACACACAAAAAGTCAGGAGTTCAAATAAGTTTTAAAAAATGAAATCCCTTTGTAACAGACGAGTTTTCCGGATGAAATCCTGATACTTTGAAAGAGATTGTCCGTTTCGTACACGAAGTGCATCCAATGTTTGCCGTAACCCTCTCAAATTTCTTGCACATGCTATGTGGATGAAATGATGATATCATGCCAACTTTCAACCTTTTCAGAGTTCATTTGAAATGCTTTTCAATTTTAGGGTCTTATAGCTCAAAATAATTAGTACATGCATGAAAAATAACAAATGAAGTCAGAAAGGATTGAAAAATGATGATGTGGCTTTGAATGGTGCATTTTGAAACACACAAAAAGTCAGGAGTTCAAATAAGTTTAAAAAAATGAAATCCCTTTGTAACAGACGAGTTTCCGGATGAAATCCTGATACTTTGAAAGAGATTGTCCGTTTCGTACACGAAGTGCATCCAGTTTTTTGCCGTAACCCTCTCAACTTTCTTGCACATGCTATGTGGATGAAATGATGATATCATGCCAACTTTCAACCTTTTCAGAGTTCATTTGAAATGCTTTTCAATTTTTAGGGTCTTATAGCTCAAAATAATTAGTACATGCATGAAAAATAACAAATGAAGTCAGAAAGGATTGAAAAATGATGATGTGGCTTTGAATGGTGCATTTTGAACACACAAAAAGTCAGGAGTTTCAAATAAGTTTAAAAAAATGAAATCCCTTTGTAACAGACGAGTTTCCGGATGAAATCCTGATACTTTGAAAGAGATTGTCCGTTTTGTACACGAAGTGCATCCAGTTTTTGCCGTAACCCTCTCAACTTTCTTGCACATGCTATGTGGATGAAATGATGATATCATGCCAACTTTCAACCTTTTCAGAGTTCATTTGAAATGCTTTTCAATTTTAGGGTCTTATAGCTCAAAATAATTAGTACATGCATGAAAAATAACAAATGAAGTCAGAAAGGATTGAAAAAATGATGATGTGGCTTTGAATGGTGCATTTTGAACACACAAAAAAGTCAGGAGTTCAAATAAGTTTAAAAAAATGAAATCCCTTTGTAACAGACGAGTTTTCCGGATGAAATCCTGATACTTTGAAAGAGATTGTCCGTTTTGTACACGAAGTGCATCCAGTTTTTTGCCGTAACCCTCTCAACTTTCTTGCACATGCTATGTGGATGAAATGATGATATCATGCCAACTTTCAACCTTTTCAGAGTTCATTTGAAATGCTTTTCAATTTTAGGGTCTTATAGCTCAAAATAATTAGTACATGCATGAAAAATGACAAATGAAGTCAGAAAGGATTGAAAAATGATGATGTGGCTTTGAATGGTGCATTTTGAACACACAAAAAGTCAGGAGTTCAAAATAAGTTTTAAAAAATGAAATCCCTTTGTAACAAACGATTTTCCGGATGAAATCCTGATACTTTGAAAGAGATTGTCCGTTTTGTACACGAAGTGCATCCAGTGTTTGCCGTAACCCTCTCAACTTTCTTGCACATGCTATGTGGATGAAATGATGATATCATGCCAACTTTCAACCTTTTCAGAGTTCATTTGAAATGCTTTTCAATTTTAGGGTCTTATAGCTCAAAATAATTAGTAAATGCATGAAAAAATAACAAATGAAGTCAGAAAGGATTGAAAAATGATGATGTGGCTTTGAATGGTGCATTTTGAACACAAAAAAAGTCAGGAGTTCAAATAAGTTTTAAAAAATGAAATCCCTTTGTAACAAACGAGTTTCCGGATGAAATCCTGATACTTTGAAAGAGATTGTCCGTTTTGTACACGAAGTGCATCCAGTGTTTTGCCGTAACCCTCTCAACTTTCTTGCACATGCTATGTGGATGAAATGATGATATCATGCCAACTTTCAACCTTTTCAGAGTTCATTTGAAATGCTTTTCAATTTTAGGGTCTTATAGCTCAAAATAATTAGTAAATGCATGAAAAATAACAAATGAAGTCAGAAAGGATTGAAAAATGATGATGTGGCTTTGAATGGTGCATTTTGAACACACAAAAAGTCAGGAGTTCAAATAAGTTTTAAAAAATGAAATCCCTTTGTAACAGACGAGTTTCCGGATGAAATCCTGATACTTTGAAAGAGATTGTCCGTTTTGTACACGAAGTGCATCCAGTTTTTTGCCGTAACCCTCTCAACTTTCGTGCACATGCTATGTGGATGAAATGATGATATCATGCCAACTTTCAACCTTTTCAGAGTTCATTTGAAATGCTTTTCAATTTTAGGGTCTTATAGCTCAAAATAATTAGTACATGCATGAAAAATGACAAATGAAGTCAGAAAGGATTGAAAAATGATGATGTGGTTTTTGAATGGTGCATTTTGAACACACAAAAAGTCAGGAGTTCAAATAAGTTTTAAAAAATGAAATCCCTTTGTAACAGACGAGTTTCCGGATGAAATCCTGATACTTTGAAAGAGATTGTCTGTTTCGTACACGAAGTGCATCCAGTGTTTGCCGTAACCCTCTCAAATTTCTTGCACATGCTATGTGGATGAAAATGATGATATCATGCCAACTTTCAACCTTTTCAGAGTTCATTTGAAATGCTTTTCAATTTTAGGGTCTTATAGCTCAAAATAATTAGTAAATGCATGAAAAATAACAAATGAAGTCAGAAAGGATTGAAAAATGATGATGTGGCTTTGAATGGTGCATGTTGAACACACAAAAACTCAGGAGCTCAAATAAGGTTTAAAAAATGAAATCCCTTTGTAACAGACGAGTTTCCGGATGAAATCCTGATACTTTGAAAGAGATTGTCCCGTTTTTGTACACGAAGTGCATCCAGTTTTTGCCGTAACCCTCTCAACTTTCTTGCACATGCTATGTGGATGAAATGATGATATCATGCCAACTTTCAACCTTTTCAGAGTTCATTTGAAATGCTTTTCAATTTTAGGGTCTTATAGCTCAAAATAATTAGTACATGCATGAAAAATGACAAATGAAGTCAGAAAGGATTGAAAAATGATGATGTGGCTTTGAATGGTGCATTTTGAACACACAAAAAAGTCAGGAGTTCAAATAAGTTTTAAAAAATGAAATCCCTTTGTAACAAACGAGTTTCCGGATGAAATCCTGATACTTTGAAAGAGATTGTCCGTTTTGTACACGAAGTGCATCCAGTGTTTGCCGTAACCCTCTCAACTTTCTTGCACATGCTATGTGGATGAAAATGATGATATCATGCCAACTTTCAACCTTTTCAGAGCTCATTTGAAATGCTTTTCAATTTTAGGGTCTTATAGCTCAAAATAATTAGTAAATGCATGAAAAATAACAAATGAAGTCAGAAAGGATTGAAAAATGATGATGTGGCTTTGAATGGTGCATTTTGAACACAAAAAAAGTCAGGAGTTCAAATAAGTTTTAAAAAATGAAATCCCTTTGTAACAAAACGAGTTTCCGGATGAAATCCTGATACTTTGAAAGAGATTGTCCGTTTTGTACACGAAGTGCATCCTGTGTTTGCCGTAAACCCTCTCAACTTTCTTGCACATGCTATGTGGATGAAATGATGATATCATGCCAACTTTCAACCTTTTCAGAGTTCATTTGAAATGCTTTTCAATTTTAGGGTCTTATAGCTCAAAATAATTAGTAAATGCATGAAAAATAACAAATGAAGTCAGAAAGGATTGAAAAATGATGATGTGGCTTTGAATGGTGCATTTTGAACACACAAAAAGTCAGGAGTTCAAATAAGTTTTAAAAAATGAAATCCCTTTGTAACAGACGAGTTTCCGGATGAAATCCTGATACTTTGAAAGAGATTGTCCGTTTTGTACACGAAGTGCATCCAGTTTTTGCCGTAACCCTCTCAACTTTCTTGCACATGCTATGTGGATGAAATGATGATATCATGCCAACTTTCAACCTTTTCAGAGTTCATTTGAAATGCTTTTCAATTTTAGGGTCTTATAGCTCAAAATAATTAGTACATGCATGAAAAATGACAAATGAAGTCAGAAAGGATTGAAAAATGATGATGTGGTTTTGAATGGTGCATTTTGAACACACAAAAAGTCAGGAGTTCAAATAAGTTTTAAAAAATGAAATCCCTTTGTAACAGACGAGTTTCCGGATGAAATCCTGATACTTTGAAAGAGATTGTCCGTTTCGTACACGAAGTGCATCCAATGTTTGCCGTAACCCTCTCAAATTTCTTGCACATGCTATGTGGATGAAATGATGATATCATGCCAACTTTCAACCTTTTCAGAGTTCATTTGAAATGCTTTTCAATTTTAGGGTCTTATAGCTCAAAATAATTAGTACATGCATGAAAAATAACAAATGAAGTCAGAAAGGATTGAAAAATGATGATGTGGCTTTGAATGGTGCACTTTGAACACACAAAAAGTCAGGAGTTCAAATAAGTTTAAACAAATGAAATCCCTTTGTAACAGACGAGTTTCCGGATGAAATCCTGATACTTTGAAAGAGATTGTCCGTTTTGTACACGAAGTGCATCCAGTTTTTGCCGTAACCCTCTCAACTTTCTTGCACATGCTATGTGGATGAAATGATGATATCATGCCAACTTTCAACCTTTTCAGAGTTCATTTGAAATGCTTTTCAATTTTAGGGTCTTATAGCTCAAAATAATTAGTACATGCATGAAAAATAACAAATGAAGTCAGAAAGGATTGAAAAATGATGATGTGGCTTTGAATGGTGCATTTTGAACACACAAAAAGTCAGGAGTTCAAATAAGTTTAAAAAAATGAAATCCCTTTGTAACAGACGAGTTTCCGGATGAAATCCTGATACTTTGAAAGAGATTGTCCGTTTTGTACACGAAGTGCATCCAGTTTTTGCCGTAACCCTCTCAACTTTCTTGCACATGCTATGTGGATGAAATGATGATATCATGCCAACTTTCAACCTTTTCAGAGTTCATTTGAAATGCTTTTCAATTTTAGGGTCTTATAGCTCAAAATAATTAGTACATGCATGAAAAATGACAAATGAAGTCAGAAAGGATTGAAAAATGATGATGTGGCTTTGAATGGTGCATTTTGAACACACAAAAAGTCAGGAGTTCAAATAAGTTTTAAAAAATGAAATCCCTTTGTAACAAACGAGTTTCTGGATGAAATCCTGATACTTTGAAAGAGATTGTCCGTTTTGTACACGAAGTGCATCCAGTGTTTGCCGTAACCCTCTCAACTTTCTTGCACATGCTATGTGGATGAAATGATGATATCATGCCAACTTTCAACCTTTTCAGAGTTCATTTGAAATGCTTTTCAATTTTAGGGTCTTATAGCTCAAAATAATTAGTAAATGCATGAAAAATAACAAATGAAGTCAGAAAGGATTGAAAAATGATGATGTGGCTTTGAATGGTGCATTTTGAACACACAAAAAGTCAGGAGTTCAAATAAGTTTTAAAAAATGAAATCCCTTTGTAACAGACGAGTTTCCGGATGAAATCCTGATACTTTGAAAGAGATTGTCCGTTTTGTACACGAAGTGCATCCAGTTTTTGCCGTAACCCTCTCAACTTTCTTGCACATGCTATGTGGATGAAATGATGATATCATGCCAACTTTCAACCTTTTCAGAGTTCATTTGAAATGCTTTTCAATTTTAGGGTCTTATAGCTCAAAATAATTAGTAAATGCATGAAAAATAACAAATGAAGTCAGAAAGGATTGAAAAATGATGATGTGGCTTTGAATGGTGCATTTTGAACACAGGTCAGGAGTTCAAATAAGTTTTAAAAAATGAAATCCCTTTGTAACAGACGAGTTTCCGGATGAAATCCTGATACTTTGAAAGAGATTGTCCGTTTTGTACACGAAGTGCATCCAGTTTTTGCCGTAACCCTCTCAACTTTCTTGCACATGCTATGTGGATGAAATGATGATATCATCCCAACTTTCAAGCTTTTCAGAGTTCATTTGAAATGCTTTTCAATTTTAGGGTCTTATAGCTCAAAATAATTAGTAAATGCATGAAAAATAACAAATGAAGTCAGAAAGGATTGAAAAATAATGATGTGGCTTTGAATGGTGCATTTTGAACACACAAAAAGTCAGGAGTTCAAATAAGTTTTAAAAAATGAAATCCCTTTGTAACAGATGAGTTTCCGGATGAAATCCTGATACTTTGAAAGAGATTGTCCGTTTTGTACACGAAGTGCATCCAGTTTTTGCTGTAACCCTCTCAACTTTCTTGCACATGCTATGTGGATGAAATGATGATATCATGCCAACTTTCAACCTTTTCAGAGTTCATTTGAAATGCTTTTCAATTTTAGGGTCTTATAGCTCAAAATAATTAGTAAATGCATGAAAAATAACAAATGAAGTCAGAAAGGATTGAAAAATGATGATGTGGCTTTGAATGGTGCATTTTGAACACACAAAAACTCAGGAGTTCAAATAAGTTTTAAAAAATGAAATCCCTTTGTAACAGACGAGTTTCCGGATGAAATCCTGATACTTTGAAAGAGATTGTCCGTTTTGTACACGAAGTGCATTCAGTTTTTGCCGTAACCCTCTCAACTTTCTTGCACATGCAATGTGGATGAAATGATGATATCATGCCAACTTTCAACCTTTTCAGAGTTCATTTGAAATGCTTTTCAATTTTAGGGTCTTATAGCTCAAAATAATTAGTACATGCATGAAAAATGACAAATGAAGTCAGAAAGGATTGAAAAATGATGATGTGGTTTTGAATGGTGCATTTTGAACACACAAAAAGTCAGGAGTTCAAATAAGTTTTAAAAAATGAAATCCCTTTGTAACAGACGAGTTTCCGGATGAAATCCTGATACTTTGAAAGAGATTGTCCGTTTCGTACACGAAGTGCATCCAATGTTTGCCGTAACCCTCTCAAATTTCTTGCACATGCTATGTGGATGAAATGATGATATCATGCCAACTTTCAACCTTTTCAGAGTTCATTTGAAATGCTTTTCAATTTTAGGGTCTTATAGCTCAAAATAATTAGTACATGCATGAAAAATAACAAATGAAGTCAGAAAGGATTGAAAAATGATGATGTGGCTTTGAATGGTGCACTTTGAACACACAAAAAGTCAGGAGTTCAAATAAGTTTAAACAAATGAAATCCCTTTGTAACAGACGAGTTTCCGGATGAAATCCTGATACTTTGAAAGAGATTGTCCGTTTTGTACACGAAGTGCATCCAGTTTTTGCCGTAACCCTCTCAACTTTCTTGCACATGCTATGTGGATGAAATGATGATATCATGCCAACTTTCAACCTTTTCAGAGTTCATTTGAAATGCTTTTCAATTTTAGGGTCTTATAGCTCAAAATAATTAGTACATGCATGAAAAATGACAAATGAAGTCAGAAAGGATTGAAAAATGATGATGTGGTTTTGAATGGTGCATTTTGAACACACAAAAAGTCAGGAGTTCAAATAAGTTTTAAAAAATGAAATCCCTTTGTAACAGACGAGTTTCCGGATGAAATCCTGATACTTTGAAAGAGATTGTCCGTTTCGTACACGAAGTGCATCCTGTGTTTGCCGTAACCCTCTCAACTTTCTTGCACATGCTATGTGGATGAAATGATGATATCATGCCAACTTTCAACCTTTTCAGAGTTCATTTGAAATGCTTTTCAATTTTAGGGTCTTATAGCTCAAAATAATTAGTAAATGCATGAAAAATAACAAATGAAGTCAGAAAGGATTGAAAAATGATGATGTGGCTTTGAATGGTGCATTTTGAACACACAAAAAGTCAGGAGTTCAAATAAGTTTTAAAAAATGAAATCCCTTTGTAACAGACGAGTTTCCGGATGAAATCCTGATACTTTGAAAGAGATTGTCCGTTTTGTACACGAAGTGCATCCAGTTTTTGCCGTAACCCTCTCAACTTTCTTGCACATGCTATGTGGATGAAATGATGATATCATGCCAACTTTCAACCTTTTCAGAGTTCATTTGAAATGCTTTTCAATTTTAGGGTCTTATAGCTCAAAATAATTAGTACATGCATGAAAAATGACAAATGAAGTCAGAAAGGATTGAAAAATGATGATGTGGTTTTGAATGGTGCATTTTGAACACACAAAAAGTCAGGAGTTCAAATAAGTTTTAAAAAATGAAATCCCTTTGTAACAGACGAGTTTCCGGATGAAATCCTGATACTTTGAAAGAGATTGTCCGTTTCGTACACGAAGTGCATCCAATGTTTGCCGTAACCCTCTCAAATTTCTTGCACATGCTATGTGGATGAAATGATGATATCATGCCAACTTTCAACCTTTTCAGAGTTCATTTGAAATGCTTTTCAATTTTAGGGTCTTATAGCTCAAAATAATTAGTACATGCATGAAAAATGACAAATGAAGTCAGAAAGGATTGAAAAATGATGATGTGGTTTTGAATGGTGCATTTTGAACACACAAAAAGTCAGGAGTTCAAATAAGTTTTAAAAAATGAAATCCCTTTGTAACAGACGAGTTTCCGGATGAAATCCTGATACTTTGAAAGAGATTGTCCGTTTCGTACACGAAGTGCATCCTGTGTTTGCCGTAACCCTCTCAACTTTCTTGCACATGCTATGTGGATGAAATGATGATATCATGCCAACTTTCAACCTTTTCAGAGTTCATTTGAAATGCTTTTCAATTTTAGGGTCTTATAGCTCAAAATAATTAGTAAATGCATGAAAAATAACAAATGAAGTCAGAAAGGATTGAAAAATGATGATGTGGCTTTGAATGGTGCATTTTGAACACACAAAAAGTCAGGAGTTCAAATAAGTTTTAAAAAATGAAATCCCTTTGTAACAGACGAGTTTCCGGATGAAATCCTGATACTTTGAAAGAGATTGTCCGTTTTGTACACGAAGTGCATCCAGTTTTTGCCGTAACCCTCTCAACTTTCTTGCACATGCTATGTGGATGAAATGATGATATCATGCCAACTTTCAACCTTTTCAGAGTTCATTTGAAATGCTTTTCAATTTTAGGGTCTTATAGCTCAAAATAATTAGTACATGCATGAAAAATGACAAATGAAGTCAGAAAGGATTGAAAAATGATGATGTGGTTTTGAATGGTGCATTTTGAACACACAAAAAGTCAGGAGTTCAAATAAGTTTTAAAAAATGAAATCCCTTTGTAACAGACGAGTTTCCGGATGAAATCCTGATACTTTGAAAGAGATTGTCCGTTTCGTACACGAAGTGCATCCAATGTTTGCCGTAACCCTCTCAAATTTCTTGCACATGCTATGTGGATGAAATGATGATATCATGCCAACTTTCAACCATTTCAGAGTTCATTTGAAATGCTTTTCAATTTTAGGGTCTTATAGCTCAAAATAATTAGTACATGCATGAAAAATAACAAATGAAGTCAGAAAGGATTGAAAAATGATGATGTGGCTTTGAATGGTGCACTTTGAACACACAAAAAGTCAGGAGTTCAAATAAGTTTAAACAAATGAAATCCCTTTGTAACAGACGAGTTTCCGGATGAAATCCTGATACTTTGAAAGAGATTGTCCGTTTTGTACACGAAGTGCATCCAGTTTTTGCCGTAACCCTCTCAACTTTCTTGCACATGCTATGTGGATGAAATGATGATATCATGCCAACTTTCAACCTTTTCAGAGTTCATTTGAAATGCTTTTCAATTTTAGGGTCTTATAGCTCAAAATAATTAGTACATGCATGAAAAATAACAAATGAAGTCAGAAAGGATTGAAAAATGATGATGTGGCTTTGAATGGTGCATTTTGAACACACAAAAAGTCAGGAGTTCAAATAAGTTTAAAAAAATGAAATCCCTTTGTAACAGACGAGTTTCCGGATGAAATCCTGATACTTTGAAAGAGATTGTCCGTTTTGTACACGAAGTGCATCCAGTTTTTGCCGTAACCCTCTCAACTTTCTTGCACATGCTATGTGGATGAAATGATGATATCATGCCAACTTTCAACCTTTTCAGAGTTCATTTGAAATGCTTTTCAATTTTAGGGTCTTATAGCTCAAAATAATTAGTACATGCATGAAAAATGACAAATGAAGTCAGAAAGGATTGAAAAATGATGATGTGGCTTTGAATGGTGCATTTTGAACACACAAAAAGTCAGGAGTTCAAATAAGTTTTAAAAAATGAAATCCCTTTGTAACAAACGAGTTTCTGGATGAAATCCTGATACTTTGAAAGAGATTGTCCGTTTTGTACACGAAGTGCATCCAGTGTTTGCCGTAACCCTCTCAACTTTCTTGCACATGCTATGTGGATGAAATGATGATATCATGCCAACTTTCAACCTTTTCAGAGTTCATTTGAAATGCTTTTCAATTTTAGGGTCTTATAGCTCAAAATAATTAGTAAATGCATGAAAAATAACAAATGAAGTCAGAAAGGATTGAAAAATGATGATGTGGCTTTGAATGGTGCATTTTGAACACACAAAAAGTCAGGAGTTCAAATAAGTTTTAAAAAATGAAATCCCTTTGTAACAGACGAGTTTCCGGATGAAATCCTGATACTTTGAAAGAGATTGTCCGTTTTGTACACGAAGTGCATCCAGTTTTTGCCGTAACCCTCTCAACTTTCTTGCACATGCTATGTGGATGAAATGATGATATCATGCCAACTTTCAACCTTTTCAGAGTTCATTTGAAATGCTTTTCAATTTTAGGGTCTTATAGCTCAAAATAATTAGTAAATGCATGAAAAATAACAAATGAAGTCAGAAAGGATTGAAAAATGATGATGTGGCTTTGAATGGTGCATTTTGAACACAGGTCAGGAGTTCAAATAAGTTTTAAAAAATGAAATCCCTTTGTAACAGACGAGTTTCCGGATGAAATCCTGATACTTTGAAAGAGATTGTCCGTTTTGTACACGAAGTGCATCCAGTTTTTGCCGTAACCCTCTCAACTTTCTTGCACATGCTATGTGGATGAAATGATGATATCATCCCAACTTTCAAGCTTTTCAGAGTTCATTTGAAATGCTTTTCAATTTTAGGGTCTTATAGCTCAAAATAATTAGTAAATGCATGAAAAATAACAAATGAAGTCAGAAAGGATTGAAAAATAATGATGTGGCTTTGAATGGTGCATTTTGAACACACAAAAAGTCAGGAGTTCAAATAAGTTTTAAAAAATGAAATCCCTTTGTAACAGATGAGTTTCCGGATGAAATCCTGATACTTTGAAAGAGATTGTCCGTTTTGTACACGAAGTGCATCCAGTTTTTGCTGTAACCCTCTCAACTTTCTTGCACATGCTATGTGGATGAAATGATGATATCATGCCAACTTTCAACCTTTTCAGAGTTCATTTGAAATGCTTTTCAATTTTAGGGTCTTATAGCTCAAAATAATTAGTAAATGCATGAAAAATAACAAATGAAGTCAGAAAGGATTGAAAAATGATGATGTGGCTTTGAATGGTGCATTTTGAACACACAAAAACTCAGGAGTTCAAATAAGTTTTAAAAAATGAAATCCCTTTGTAACAGACGAGTTTCCGGATGAAATCCTGATACTTTGAAAGAGATTGTCCGTTTTGTACACGAAGTGCATTCAGTTTTTGCCGTAACCCTCTCAACTTTCTTGCACATGCAATGTGGATGAAATGATGATATCATGCCAACTTTCAACCTTTTCAGAGTTCATTTGAAATGCTTTTCAATTTTAGGGTCTTATAGCTCAAAATAATTAGTAAATGCATGAAAAATAACAAATGAAGTCAGAAAGGATTGAAAAATGATGATGTGGCTTTGAATGGTGCATTTTGAACACACAAAAAGTCAGGAGTTCAAATAAGTTTTAAAAAATGAAATCCCTTTGTAACAGACGAGTTTCCGGATGAAATCCTGATACTTTGAAAGAGATTGTCCGTTTTGTACACGAAGTGCATCCAGTTTTTGCCGTAACCCTCTCAACTTTCTTGCACATGCTATGTGGATGAAATGATGATATCATGCCAACTTTCAACCTTTTCAGAGTTCATTTGAAATGCTTTTCAATTTTAGGGTCTTATAGCTCAAAATAATTAGTAAATGCATGAAAAATAACAAATGAAGTCAGAAAGGATTGAAAAATGATGATGTGGCTTTGAATGGTGCATTTTGAACACACAAAAAGTCAGGAGTTCAAATAAGTTTTAAAAATTGAAATCCCTTTGTAACAGACGAGTTTCCGGATGAAATCCTGATACTTTGAAAGAGATTGTCCGTTTTGTACACGAAGTGCATCCAGTTTTTGCCCTAACCCTCTCAACTTTCTTGCACATGCTATGTGGATGAAATGATGATATCATGCCAACTTTCAACCTTTTCAGAGTTCATTTGAAATGCTTTTCAATTTTAGGGTCTTATAGCTCAAAATAATTAGTACATGCATGAAAAATAACAAATGAAGTCAGAAAGGATTGAAAAATGATGATGTGGCTTTGAATGGTGCATTTTGAACACACAAAAACTCAGGAGTTCAAATAAGTTTTAAAAAATGAAATCCCTTTGTAACAGACGAGTTTCCGGATGAAATCCTGATACTTTGAAAGAGATTGTCCGTTTCATACACGAAGTGCATCCAGTTTTTGCCGTAACCCTCTCAACTTTCGTGCACATGCTATGTGGATGAAATGATGATATCATGCCAACTTTCAACCTTTTCAGAGTTCATTTGAAATGCTTTTCAATTTTAGGGTCTTATAGCTCAAAATAATTAGTACATGCATGAAAAATGACAAATGAAGTCAGAAAGGATTGAAAAATGATGATGTGGCTTTGAATGGTGCATTTTGAACACACAAAAAGTCAGGAGTTCAAATAAGTTTTAAAAAATGAAATCCCTTTGTAACAGATGAGTTTCCGGATGAAATCCTGATACTTTGAAAGAGATTGTCCGTTTCGTACACGAAGTGCATCCAGTGTTTGCCGTAACCCTCTCAACTTTCTTGCACATGCTATGTGGATGAAATGATGATATCATGCCAACTTTCAACCTTTTCAGAGTTCATTTGAAATGCTTTTCAATTTTAGGGTCTTATAGCTCAAAATAATTAGTACATGCATGAAAAATAACAAATGAAGTCAGAAAGGATTGAAAAATGATGATGTGGCTTTGAATGGTGCATTTTGAACACACAAAAAGTCAGGAGTTCAAATAAGTTTAAAAAAATGAAATCCCTTTGTAACAGACGAGTTTCCGGATGAAATCCTGATACTTTGAAAGAGATTGTCCGTTTCATACACGAAGTGCATCCAGTTTTTGCCGTAACCCTCTCAACTTTCTTGCACATGCTATGTGGATGAAATGATGATATCATGCCAACTTTCAACCTTTTCAGAGTTCATTTGAAATGCTTTTCAATTTTAGGGTCTTATAGCTCAAAATAATTAGTACATGCATGAAAAATAACAAATGAAGTCAGAAAGGATTGAAAAATGATGATGTGGCTTTGAATGGTGCATTTTGAACACACAAAAAGTCAGGAGTTCAAATAAGTTTAAAAAAATGAAATCCCTTTGTAACAGACGAGTTTCCGGATGAAATCCTGATATTTGAAAGAGATTGTCCGTTTCGTACACGAAGTGCATCCAGTTTTTGCCGTAACCCTCTCAACTTTCTTGCACATGCTATGTGGATGAAATGATGATATCATGCCAACTTTCAACCTTTTCAGAGTTCATTTGAAATGCTTTTCAATTTTAGGGTCTTATAGCTCAAAATAATTAGTACATGCATGAAAAATGACAAATGAAGTCAGAAAGGATTGAAAAATGATGATGTGGCTTTGAATGGTGCATTTTGAACACACAAAAAGTCAGGAGTTCAAATAAGTTTTAAAAAATGAAATCCCTTTGTAACAAACGAGTTTCCGGATGAAATCCTGATACTTTGAAAGAGATTGTCCGTTTTGTACACGAAGTGCATCCAGTGTTTGCCGTAACCCTCTCAACTTTCTTGCACATGCTATGTGGATGAAATGATGATATCATGCCAACTTTCAACCTTTTCAGAGTTCATTTGAAATGCTTTTCAATTTTAGGGTCTTATAGCTCAAAATAATTAGTAAATGCATGAAAAATAACAAATGAAGTCAGAAAGGATTGAAAAATGATGATGTGGCTTTGAATGGTGCATTTTGAACACACAAAAAGTCAGGAGTTCAAATAAGTTTAAAAAAATGAAATCCCTTTGTAACAGACGAGTTTCCGGATGAAATCCTGATACTTTGAAAGAGATTGTCCGTTTCATACACGAAGTGCATCCAGTTTTTGCCGTAACCCTCTCAACTTTCTTGCACATGCTATGTGGATGAAATGATGATATCATGCCAACTTTCAACCTTTTCAGAGTTCATTTGAAATGCTTTTCAATTTTAGGGTCTTATAGCTCAAAATAATTAGTACATGCATGAAAAATAACAAATGAAGTCAGAAAGGATTGAAAAATGATGATGTGGCTTTGAATGGTGCATTTTGAACACACAAAAAGTCAGGAGTTCAAATAAGTTTAAAAAAATGAAATCCCTTTGTAACAGACGAGTTTCCGGATGAAATCCTGATACTTTGAAAGAGATTGTCCGTTTCGTACACGAAGTGCATCCAGTTTTTGCCGTAACCCTCTCAACTTTCTTGCACATGCTATGTGGATGAAATGATGATATCATGCCAACTTTCAACCTTTTCAGAGTTCATTTGAAATGCTTTTCAATTTTAGGGTCTTATAGCTCAAAATAATTAGTACATGCATGAAAAATGACAAATGAAGTCAGAAAGGATTGAAAAATGATGATGTGGCTTTGAATGGTGCATTTTGAACACACAAAAAGTCAGGAGTTCAAATAAGTTTTAAAAAATGAAATCCCTTTGTAACAAACGAGTTTCCGGATGAAATCCTGATACTTTGAAAGAGATTGTCCGTTTTGTACACGAAGTGCATCCAGTGTTTGCCGTAACCCTCTCAACTTTCTTGCACATGCTATGTGGATGAAATGATGATATCATGCCAACTTTCAACCTTTTCAGAGTTCATTTGAAATGCTTTTCAATTTTAGGGTCTTATAGCTCAAAATAATTAGTAAATGCATGAAAAATAACAAATGAAGTCAGAAAGGATTGAAAAATGATGATGTGGCTTTGAATGGTGCATTTTGAACACACAAAAAGTCAGGAGTTCAAATAAGTTTTAAAAAATTAAATCCCTTTGTAACACACGAGTTTCCGGATGAAATCCTGATACTTTGAAAGAGATTGTCCGTTTTGTACACGAAGTGCATCCAGTTTTTGCCGTAACCCTCTCAACTTTCTTACACATGCTATGTGGATGAAATGATGATATCATGCCAACTTTCAACCTTTTCAGAGTTCATTTGAAATGCTTTTCAATTTTAGGGTCTTATAGCTCAAAATAATTAGTAAATGCATGAAAAATAACAAATGAAGTCAGAAAGGATTGAAAAATGATGATGGGGCTTTGAATGGTGCATTTTGAACACACAAAAACTCAGGAGTTCAAATAAGTTTTAAAAAATGAAATCCCTTTGTAACAGACGAGTTTCCGGATGAAATCCTGATACTTTGAAAGAGATTGTCCGTTTTGTACACGAAGTGCATCCAGTTTTTGCCGTAACCCTCTCAACTTTCTTGCACATGCTATGTGGATGAAATGATGATATCATGCCAACTTTCAACCTTTTCAGAGTTCATTTGAAATGCTTTTCAATTTTAGGGTCTTATAGCTCAAAATAATTAGTAAATGCATGAAAAATAACAAATGAAGTCAGAAAGGATTGAAAAATGATGATGTGGCTTTGAATGGTGCATTTTGAACACACAAAAACTCAGGAGTTCAAATAAGTTTTAAAAAATGAAATCCCTTTGTAACAGACGAGTTTCCGGATGAAATCCTGATACTTTGAAAGAGATTGTCCGTTTTGTACACGAAGTGCATCCTGTTTTTGCCGTAACCCTCTCAACTTTCTTGCACATGCTATGTGGATGAAATGATGATATCATGCCAACTTTCAACCTTTTCAGAGTTCATTTGAAATGCTTTTCAATTTTAGGGTCTTATAGCTCAAAATAATTAGTACATGCATGAAAAATGACAAATGAAGTCAGAAAGGATTGAAAAATGATGATGTGGCTTTGAATGGTGCATTTTGAACACACAAAAAGTCAGGAGTTCAAATAAGTTTTAAAAAATGAAATCCCTTTGTAACAGACGAGTTTCCGGATGAAATCCTGATACTTTGAAAGAGATTGTCCGTTTTGTACACGAAGTGCATCCAGTGTTTGCCGTAACCCTCTCAACTTTCTTGCACATGCTATGTGGATGAAATGATGATATCATGCCAACTTTCAACCTTTTCAGAGTTCATTTGAAATGCTTTTCAATTTTAGGGTCTTATAGCTCAAAATAATTAGTAAATGCATGAAAAATAACAAATGAAGTCAGAAAGGATTGAAAAATGATGATGTGGCTTTGAATGGTGCATTTTGAACACACAAAAACTCAGGAGTTCAAATAAGTTTTAAAAAATGAAATCCCTTTGTAACAGACGAGTTTCCGGATGAAATCCTGATACTTTGAAAGAGATTGTCCGTTTTGTACACGAAGTGCATCCTGTTTTTGCCGTAACCCTCTCAACTTTCTTGCACATGCTATGTGGATGAAATGATGATATCATGCCAACTTTCAACCTTTTCAGAGTTCATTTGAAATGCTTTTCAATTTTAGGGTCTTATAGCTCAAAATAATTAGTACATGCATGAAAAATGACAAATGAAGTCAGAAAGGATTGAAAAATGATGATGTGGCTTTGAATGGTGCATTTTGAACACACAAAAAGTCAGGAGTTCAAATAAGTTTTAAAAAATGAAATCCCTTTGTAACAGACGAGTTTCCGGATGAAATCCTGATACTTTGAAAGAGATTGTCCGTTTTGTACACGAAGTGCATCCAGTGTTTGCCGTAACCCTCTCAACTTTCTTGCACATGCTATGTGGATGAAATGATGATATCATGCCAACTTTCAACCTTTTCAGAGTTCATTTGAAATGCTTTTCAATTTTAGGGTCTTATAGCTCAAAATAATTAGTACATGCATGAAAAATAACAAATGAAGTCAGAAAGGATTGAAAAATGATGATGTGGCTTTGAATGGTGCATTTTGAACACACAAAAAGTCAGGAGTTCAAATAAGTTTAAAAAAATGAAATCCCTTTGTAACAGACGAGTTTCCGGATGAAATCCTGATACTTTGAAAGAGATTGTCCGTTTTGTACACGAAGTGCATCCAGTTTTTGCCGTAACCCTCTCAACTTTCTTGCACATGCTATGTGGATGAAATGATGATATCATGCCAACTTTCAACCTTTTCAGAGTTCATTTGAAATGCTTTTCAATTTTAGGGTCTTATAGCTCAAAATAATTAGTACATGCATGAAAAATGACAAATGAAGTCAGAAAGGATTGAAAAATGATGATGTGGCTTTGAATGGTGCATTTTGAACACACAAAAAGTCAGGAGTTCAAATAAGTTTTAAAAAATGAAATCCCTTTGTAACAGACGAGTTTCCGGATGAAATCCTGATACTTTGAAAGAGATTGTCCGTTTTGTACACGAAGTGCATCCAGTTTTTGCCGTAACCCTCTCAACATTCTTGCACATGCTATGTGGATGAAATGATGATATCATGCCAACTTTCAACCTTTTCAGAGTTCATTTGAAATGCTTTTCAATTTTAGGGTCTTATAGCTCAAAATAATTAGTAAATGCATGAAAAATAACAAATGAAGTCAGAAAGGATTGAAAAATGATGATGGGGCTTTGAATGGTGCATTTTGAACACACAAAAACTCAGGAGTTCAAATAAGTTTTAAAAAATGAAATCCCTTTGTAACAGACGAGTTTCCGGATGAAATCCTGATACTTTGAAAGAGATTGTCCGTTTTGTACACGAAGTGCATCCAGTTTTTGCCGTAACCCTCTCAACTTTCTTGCACATGCTATGTGGATGAAATGATGATATCATGCCAACTTTCAACCTTTTCAGAGTTCATTTGAAATGCTTTTCAATTTTAGGGTCTTATAGCTCAAAATAATTAGTACATGCATGAAAAATAACAAATGAAGTCAGAAAGGATTGAAAAATGATGATGTGGCTTTGAATGGTGCATTTTGAACACACAAAAAGTCAGGAGTTCAAATAAGTTTAAAAAAATGAAATCCCTTTGTAACAGACGAGTTTCCGGATGAAATCCTGATACTTTGAAAGAGATTGTCCGTTTTGTACACGAAGTGCATCCAGTTTTTGCCGTAACCCTCTCAACTTTCTTGCACATGCTATGTGGATGAAATGATGATATCATGCCAACTTTCAACCTTTTCAGAGTTCATTTGAAATGCTTTTCAATTTTAGGGTCTTATAGCTCAAAATAATTAGTAAATGCATGAAAAATAACAAATGAAGTCAGAAAGGATTGAAAAATGATGATGTGGCTTTGAATGGTGCATTTTGAACACACAAAAACTCAGGAGTTCAAATAAGTTTTAAAAAATGAAATCCCTTTGTAACAGACGAGTTTCCGGATGAAATCCTGATACTTTGAAAGAGATTGTCCGTTTTGTACACGAAGTGCATCCTGTTTTTGCCGTAACCCTCTCAACTTTCTTGCACATGCTATGTGGATGAAATGATGATATCATGCCAACTTTCAACCTTTTCAGAGTTCATTTGAAATGCTTTTCAATTTTAGGGTCTTATAGCTCAAAATAATTAGTACATGCATGAAAAATGACAAATGAAGTCAGAAAGGATTGAAAAATGATGATGTGGCTTTGAATGGTGCATTTTGAACACACAAAAAGTCAGGAGTTCAAATAAGTTTTAAAAAATGAAATCCCTTTGTAACAGACGAGTTTCCGGATGAAATCCTGATACTTTGAAAGAGATTGTCCGTTTTGTACACGAAGTGCATCCAGTGTTTGCCGTAACCCTCTCAACTTTCTTGCACATGCTATGTGGATGAAATGATGATATCATGCCAACTTTCAACCTTTTCAGAGTTCATTTGAAATGCTTTTCAATTTTAGGGTCTTATAGCTCAAAATAATTAGTAAATGCATGAAAAATAACAAATGAAGTCAGAAAGGATTGAAAAATGATGATGTGGCTTTGAATGGTGCATTTTGAACACACAAAAACTCAGGAGTTCAAATAAGTTTTAAAAAATGAAATCCCTTTGTAACAGACGAGTTTCCGGATGAAATCCTGATACTTTGAAAGAGATTGTCCGTTTTGTACACGAAGTGCATCCTGTTTTTGCCGTAACCCTCTCAACTTTCTTGCACATGCTATGTGGATGAAATGATGATATCATGCCAACTTTCAACCTTTTCAGAGTTCATTTGAAATGCTTTTCAATTTTAGGGTCTTATAGCTCAAAATAATTAGTACATGCATGAAAAATGACAAATGAAGTCAGAAAGGATTGAAAAATGATGATGTGGCTTTGAATGGTGCATTTTGAACACACAAAAAGTCAGGAGTTCAAATAAGTTTTAAAAAATGAAATCCCTTTGTAACAGACGAGTTTCCGGATGAAATCCTGATACTTTGAAAGAGATTGTCCGTTTTGTACACGAAGTGCATCCAGTGTTTGCCGTAACCCTCTCAACTTTCTTGCACATGCTATGTGGATGAAATGATGATATCATGCCAACTTTCAACCTTTTCAGAGTTCATTTGAAATGCTTTTCAATTTTAGGGTCTTATAGCTCAAAATAATTAGTACATGCATGAAAAATAACAAATGAAGTCAGAAAGGATTGAAAAATGATGATGTGGCTTTGAATGGTGCATTTTGAACACACAAAAAGTCAGGAGTTCAAATAAGTTTAAAAAAATGAAATCCCTTTGTAACAGACGAGTTTCCGGATGAAATCCTGATACTTTGAAAGAGATTGTCCGTTTTGTACACGAAGTGCATCCAGTTTTTGCCGTAACCCTCTCAACTTTCTTGCACATGCTATGTGGATGAAATGATGATATCATGCCAACTTTCAACCTTTTCAGAGTTCATTTGAAATGCTTTTCAATTTTAGGGTCTTATAGCTCAAAATAATTAGTACATGCATGAAAAATGACAAATGAAGTCAGAAAGGATTGAAAAATGATGATGTGGCTTTGAATGGTGCATTTTGAACACACAAAAAGTCAGGAGTTCAAATAAGTTTTAAAAAATGAAATCCCTTTGTAACAGACGAGTTTCCGGATGAAATCCTGATACTTTGAAAGAGATTGTCCGTTTTGTACACGAAGTGCATCCAGTTTTTGCCGTAACCCTCTCAACATTCTTGCACATGCTATGTGGATGAAATGATGATATCATGCCAACTTTCAACCTTTTCAGAGTTCATTTGAAATGCTTTTCAATTTTAGGGTCTTATAGCTCAAAATAATTAGTAAATGCATGAAAAATAACAAATGAAGTCAGAAAGGATTGAAAAATGATGATGGGGCTTTGAATGGTGCATTTTGAACACACAAAAACTCAGGAGTTCAAATAAGTTTTAAAAAATGAAATCCCTTTGTAACAGACGAGTTTCCGGATGAAATCCTGATACTTTGAAAGAGATTGTCCGTTTTGTACACGAAGTGCATCCAGTTTTTGCCGTAACCCTCTCAACTTTCTTGCACATGCTATGTGGATGAAATGATGATATCATGCCAACTTTCAACCTTTTCAGAGTTCATTTGAAATGCTTTTCAATTTTAGGGTCTTATAGCTCAAAATAATTAGTACATGCATGAAAAATAACAAATGAAGTCAGAAAGGATTGAAAAATGATGATGTGGCTTTGAATGGTGCATTTTGAACACACAAAAAGTCAGGAGTTCAAATAAGTTTAAAAAAATGAAATCCCTTTGTAACAGACGAGTTTCCGGATGAAATCCTGATACTTTGAAAGAGATTGTCCGTTTTGTACACGAAGTGCATCCAGTTTTTGCCGTAACCCTCTCAACTTTCTTGCACATGCTATGTGGATGAAATGATGATATCATGCCAACTTTCAACCTTTTCAGAGTTCATTTGAAATGCTTTTCAATTTTAGGGTCTTATAGCTCAAAATAATTAGTACATGCATGAAAAATGACAAATGAAGTCAGAAAGGATTGAAAAATGATGATGTGGCTTTGAATGGTGCATTTTGAACACACAAAAAGTCAGGAGTTCAAATAAGTTTTAAAAAATGAAATCCCTTTGTAACAGACGAGTTTCCGGATGAAATCCTGATACTTTGAAAGAGATTGTCCGTTTTGTACACGAAGTGCATCCAGTGTTTGCCGTAACCCTCTCAACTTTCTTGCACATGCTATGTGGATGAAATGATGATATCATGCCAACTTTCAACCTTTTCAGAGTTCATTTGAAATGCTTTTCAATTTTAGGGTCTTATAGCTCAAAATAATTAGTAAAATGCATGAAAAATAACAAATGAAGTCAGAAAGGATTGAAAAATGATGATGTGGCTTTGAATGGTGCATTTTGAACACACAAAAAGTCAGGAGTTCAAATAAGTTTTAAAAAATGAAATCCCTTTGTAACACACGAGTTTCCGGATGAAATCCTGATACTTTGAAAGAGATTGTCCGTTTTGTACACGAAGTGCATCCAGTTTTTGCCGTAACCCTCTCAACTTTCTTGCACATGCTATGTGGATGAAATGATGATATCATGCCAACTTTCAACCTTTTCAGAGTTCATTTGAAATGCTTTTCAATTTTAGGGTCTTATAGCTCAAAATAATTAGTAAATGCATGAAAAATAACAAATGAAGTCAGAAAGGATTGAAAAATGATGATGTGGCTTTGAATGGTGCATTTGAACACAGGTCAGGAGTTCAAATAAGTTTTAAAAAATGAAATCCCTTTGTAACAGACGAGTTTCCGGATGAAATCCTGATACTTTGAAAGAGATTGTCCGTTTTGTACACGAAGTGCATCCAGTTTTTGCCGTAACCCTCTCAACTTTCTTGCACATGCTATGTGGATGAAATGATGATATCATGCCAACTTGCAACCTTTTCAGAGTTCATTTGAAATGCTTTTCAATTTTAGGGTCTTATAGCTCAAAATAATTAGTAAATGCATGAAAAATAACAAATGAAGTCAGAAAGGATTGAAAAATGATGATGTGGCTTTGAGTGGTGCATTTTGAACACACAAAAAGTCAGGAGTTCAAATAAGTTTTAAAAAATGAAATCCCTTTGTAACAGACGAGTTTCCGGATGAAATCCTGATACTTTGAAAGAGATTGTCCGTTTTGTACACGAAGTGCATCCAGTTTTTGCCGTAACCCTCTCAACTTTCTTGCACATGCTATGTGGATGAAATGATGATATCATGCCAACTTTCAACCTTTTCAGAGTTCATTTGAAATGCTTTTCAATTTTAGGGTCTTATAGCTCAAAATAATTAGTAAATGCATGAAAAATAACAAATGAAGTCAGAAAGGATTGAAAAATGATGATGTGGCTTTGAATGGTGCATTTTGAACACACAAAAAGTCAGGAGTTCAAATAAGTTTTAAAAAATGAAATCCCTTTGTAACAGACGAGTTTCCGGATGAAATCCTGATACTTTGAAAGAGATTGTCCGTTTTGTACACGAAGTGCATCCAGTTTTTGCCGTAACCCTCTCAACTTTCTTGCACATGCTATGTGGATGAAATGATGATATCATGCCAACTTTCAACCTTTTCAGAGTTCATTTGAAATGCTTTTCAATTTTAGGGTCTTATAGCTCAAAATAATTAGTACATGCATGAAAAATAACAAATGAAGTCAGAAAGGATTGAAAAATGATGATGTGGCTTTGAATGGTGCATTTTGAACACACAAAAAGTCAGGAGTTCAAATAAGTTTTAAAAAATGAAATCCCTTTGTAACAGACGAGTTTCCGGATGAAATCCTGATACTTTGAAAGAGATTGTCCGTTTTGTACACGAAGTGCATCCAGTTTTTGCCGTAACCCTCTCAACTTTCTTGCACATGCTATGTGGATGAAATGATGATATCATGCCAACTTTCAACCTTTTCAGAGTTCATTTGAAATGCTTTTCAATTTTAGGGTCTTATAGCTCAAAATAATTAGTAAATGCATGAAAAATAACAAATGAAGTCAGAAAAGAATTGAAAAATGATGATGTGGCTTTGAATGGTCCATTTTGAACACAGGTCAGGAGTTCAAATAAGTTTTGAAAAATGAAATCCCTTTGTAACAGACGAGTTTCCGGATGAAATCCTGATACTTTGAAAGAGATTGTCCGTTTTGTACACGAAGTGCATCCAGTTTTTACCGTAACCCTCTCAACTTTCTTGCACATGCTATGTGGATGAAATGATGATATCATGCCAACTTTCAACCTTTTCAGAGTTCATTTGAAATGCTTTTCAATTTTAGGGTCTTATAGCTCAAAATAATTAGTAAATGCATGAAAAATAACAAATGAAGTCAGAAAGGATTGAAAAATGATGATGTGGCTTTGAATGGTGCATTTTGAACACACAAAAAGTCAGGAGTTCAAATAAGTTTTAAAAAATGAAATCCCTTTGTAACAGACGAGTTTCCGGATGAAATCCTGATACTTTGAAAGAGATTGTCCGTTTTGTACACGAAGTGCATCCAGTTTTTGCCGTAACCCTCTCAACTTTCTTGCACATGCTATGTGGATGAAATGATGATATCATGCCAACTTTCAACCTTTTCAGAGTTCATTTGAAATGCTTTTCAATTTTAGGGTCTTATAGCGCAAAATAATTAGTAAATGCATGAAAAATAACAAATGAAGTCAGAAAGGATTGAAAAATGATGATGTGGCTTTGAATGGTGCATTTTGAACACACAAAAAGTCAGGAGTTCAAATAAGTTTTAAAAAATGAAATCCCTTTGTAACAGATGAGTTTCCGGATGAAATCCTGATACTTTGAAAGAGATTGTCCGTTTTGTACACGAAGTGCATCCAGTTTTTGCCGTAACCCTCTCAACTTTCTTGCACATGCTATGTGTATGAAATGATGATATCATGCCAACTTCCAACCTTTTCAGAGTTCATTTGAAATGCTTTTCAATTTTAGGGTCTTATAGCTCAAAATAATTAGTACATGCATGAAAAATGACAAATGAAGTCAGAAAGGATTGAAAAATGATGATGTGGCTTTGAATGGTGCATTTTGAACACACAAAAAGTCAGGAGTTCAAATAAGTTTTAAGAAGTGAAATCCCTTTGTAACAGACGAGTTTCCGGATGAAATCCTGATACTTTGAAAGAGATTGTACGTTTTGTACACGAAGTGCCTCCAGTTTTTGCCGTAACCCTCTCAACTTTCTTGCACATGCTATGTGGATGAAATGATGATATCATGCCAACTTTCAACCTTTTCAGAGTTCATTTGAAATGCTTTTCAATTTTAGGGTCTTATAGCTCAAAATAATTAGTAAATGCATGAAAAATAACAAATGAAGTCAGAAAGGATTGAAAAATGATGATGTGGCTTTGAGTGGTGCATTTTGAACACACAAAAAGTCAGGAGTTCAAATAAGTTTTAAAAAATGAAATCCCTTTGTAACAGACGAGTTTCCGGATGAAATCCTGATACTTTGAAAGAGATTGTCCGTTTTGTACACGAAGTGCATCCAGTTTTTGCCGTAACCCTCTCAACTTTCTTGCACATGCTATGTGGATGAAATGATGATATCATGCCAACTGTCAACCTTTTCAGAGTTCATTTGAAATGCTTTTCAATTTTAGGGTCTTATAGCTCAAAATAATTAGTAAATGCATGAAAAATAACAAATGAAGTCAGAAAGGATTGAAAAATAATGATGTGGCTTTGAATGGTGCATTTTGAACACACAAAAAGTCAGGAGTTCAAATAAGTTTTAAAAAATGAAATCCCTTTGTAACAGACGAGTTTCCGGATGAAATCCTGATACTTTGAAAGAGATTGTCCGTTTTGTACACGAAGTGCATCCAGTTTTTGCCGTAACCCTCTCAACTTTCTTGCACATGCTATGTGGATGAAATGATGATATCATGCCAACTTTCAACATTTTCAGAGTTCATTTGAAATGCTTTTCAATTTTAGGGTCTTATAGCTCAAAATAATTAGTAAATGCATGAAAAATAACATATGAAGTCAGAAAGGATTGAAAAATGATGATGTGGCTTTGAGTTTTGCATTTTGAACACACAAAAAGTCAGGAGTTCAAATAAGTTTTAAAAAATGAAATCCCTTTGTAACAGACGAGTTTCCGGATGAAATTCTGATACTTTGAAAGAGATTGTCCGTTTTGTACACGAAGTGCATCCAGTTTTTGCCGTAACCCTCTCAACTTTCTTGCACATGCTATGTGGATGAAATGATGATATCATGCCAACTTTCAACCTTTTCAGAGTTCATTTGAAATGCTTTTCAATTTTAGGGTCTTATAGCTCAAAATAATTAGTAAATGCATGAAAAATAACAAATGAAGTCAGAAAGGATTGAAAAATGATGATGTGGCTTTGAATGGTGCATTTTGAACACACAAAAAGTCAGGAGTTCAAATAAGTTTTAAAAAATGAAATCCCTTTGTAACAGACGAGTTTCCGGATGAAATCCTGATACTTTGAAAGAGATTGTCCGTTTTGTACACGAAGTGCATCCAGTTTTTGCCGTAACCCTCTCAACTTTCTTGCACATGCTATGTGGATGAAATGATGATATCATGCCAACTTTCAACCTTTTCAGAGTTCATTTGAAATGCTTTTCAATTTTAGGGTCTTATAGCTCAAAATAATTAGTAAATGCATGAAAAATAACAAATGAAGTCAGAAAGGATTGAAAATTGATGATGTGGCTTTGAATGGTGCATTTTGAACACACAAAAAGTCAGGAGTTCAAATAAGTTTTAAAAAATGAAATCCCTTTGTAACAGACGAGTTTCCGGATGAAATCCTGATGCTTTGAAAGAGATTGTCCGTTTTGTACACGAAGTGCATCCAGTTTTTGCCGTAACCCTCTCAACTTTCTTGCACATGCTATGTGGATGAAATGATGATATCATGCCAACTTTCAACCTTTTCAGAGTTCATTTGAAATGCTTTTCAATTTTAGGGTCTTATAGCTCAAAATAATTAGTAAATGCATGAAAAATAACAAATGAAGTCAGAAAGGATTGAAAAATGATGATGTGGCTTTGAATGGTGCATTTTGAACACACAAAAAGTCAGGAGTTCAAATAAGTTTTAAAAAATGAAATCCCTTTGTAACAGACGAGTTTCCGGATGAAATCCTGATACTTTGAAAGAGATTGTCCGTTTTGTACACGAAGTGCATCCAGTTTTTGCCGTAACCCTCTCAACCTTCTTGCACATGCTATGTGGATGAAATGATGATATCATGCCAACTTTCAACCTTTTCAGAGTTCATTTGAAATGCTTTTCAATTTTAGGTCTTATAGCTCAAAATAATTAGTAAATGCATGAAAAATAACAAATGAAGTCAGAAAGGATTGAAAAATGATGATGTGGCTTTGAATGGTGCATTTTGAACACACAAAAAGTCAGGAGTTCAAATAAGTTTTAAAAAATGAAATCTCTTTGTAACAGACGAGTTTCCGGATGAAATCCTGATGCTTTGAAAGAGATTGTCCATTTTGTACACAAAGTGCATCCAGTTTTTGCCGTAACCCTCTCAACTTTCTTGCACATGCTATGTGGATGAAATGATGATATCATGCCAACTTTCAACCTTTTCAGAGTTCATTTGAAATGCTTTTCAATTTTAGGGTCTTATAGCTCAAAATAATTAGTAAATGCATGAAAAATAACAAATGAAGTCAGAAAGGATTGAAAAATGATGATGTGGCTTTGAATGGTGCATTTTGAACACACAAAAAGTCAGGAGTTCAAATAAGTTTTAAAAAATGAAATCCCTTTGTAACAGACGAGTTTACGGATGAAATTCTGATACTTTGAAAGAGATTGTTCGTTTTGTACACGAAGTGCATCCAGTTTTTGCCGTAACCCTCTCAACTTTCTTGCACATGCTATGTGGATGAAATGATGATATCATGCCAACTTTCAACCTTTTCAGAGTTCATTTGAAATGCTTTTCAATTTTAGGGTCTTATAGCTCAAAATAATTAGTAAATGCATGAAAAATAACAAATGAAGTCAGAAAGGATTGAAAAATGATGATGTGGCTTTGAATGGTGCATTTTGAACACACAAAAAGTCAGGAGTTCAAATAAGTTTTAAAAAAGGAAATCCCTTTGTAACAGACGAGTTTCCGGATGAAATCCTGATACTTTGAAAGAGATTGTCCGTTTTGTACACGAAGTGCATCCAGTTTTTGCCGTAACCCTCTCAACCTTCTTGCACATGCTATGTGGATGAAATGATGATATCATGCCAACTTTCAACCTTTTCAGAGTTCATTTGAAATGCTTTTCAATTTTAGGGTCTTATAGCTCAAAATAATTAGTAAATGCATGAAAAATAACAAATGAAGTCAGAAAGGATTGAAAAATGATGATGTGGCTTTGAATGGTGCATTTTGAACACACAAAAAGTCAGGAGTTCAAATAAGTTTTAAAAAATGAAATCCCGTTGTAACAGACGAGTTTCCGGATGAAATCCTGATGCTTTGAAAGAGATTGTCCATTTTGTACACAAAGTGCATCCAGTTTTTGCCGTAACCCTCTCAACTTTCTTGCACATGCTATGTGGATGAAATGATGATATCATGCCAACTTTCAACCTTTTCAGAGTTCATTTGAAATGCTTTTCAATTTTAGGGTCTTATAGCTCAAAATAATTAGTAAATGCATGAAAAATAACAAATGAAGTCAGAAAGGATTGAAAAATGATGATGTGGCTTTGAATGGTGCATTTTGAACACACAAAAAGTCAGGAGTTCAAATAAGTTTTAAAAAATGAAATCCCTTTGTAACAGACGAGTTTCCGGATGAAATTCTGATACTTTGAAACAGATTGTTCGTTTTGTACACGAAGTGCATCCAGTTTTTGCCGTAACCCTCTCAACTTTCTTGCACATGCTATGTGGATGAAATGATGATATCATGCCAACTTTCAACCTTTTCAGAGTTCATTTGAAATGCTTTTCAGTTTTAGGGTCTTATAGCTCAAAATAATTAGTAAATGCATGAAAAATAACAAATGAAGTCAGAAAGGATTGAAAAATGATGATGTGGCTTTGAATGGTGCATTTTGAACACACAAAAAGTCAGGAGTTCAAATAAGTTTAAAAAAATGAAATCCCTTTGTAACAGACGAGTTTCCGGATGAAATCCTGATACTTTGAAAGAGATTGTCCGTTTTGTACACGAAGTGCATCCAGTTTTTGCCGTAACCCTCTCAACTTTCTTGCACATGCTATGTGGATGAAATGATGATATCATGCCAACTTTCAACCTTTTCAGAGTTCATTTGAAATGCTTTTCAATTTTAGGGTCTTATAGCTCAAAATAATTAGTAAATGCATGAAAAATAACAAATGAAGTCAGAAAGGATTGAAAAATGATGATGTGGCTTTGAATGGTGCATTTTGAACACACAAAAAGTCAGGAGTTCAAATAAGTTTTAAAAAATGAAATCCCTTTGTAACAGACGAGTTTCCGGATGAAATCCTGATGCTTTGAAAGAGATTGTCCGTTTTGTACACGAAGTGCATCCAGTTTTTGCCGTAACCCTCTCAACTTTCTTGCACATGCTATGTGGATGAAATAATGATATCATGCCAACTTTCAACCTTTTCAGAGTTCATTTGAAATGCTTTTCAATTTTAGGGTCTAATAGCTCAAAATAATTAGTAAATGCATGAAAAATAACAAATGAAGTCAGAAAGGATTGAAAAATGATGATGTGGCTTTGAATGGTGCATTTTGAACACACAAAAAGTCAGGAGTTCAAATAAGTTTTAAAAAATGAAATCCCTTTGTAACAGACGAGTTTCCGGATGAAATCCTGATACTTTGAAAGAGATTGTCCGTTTTGTACACGAAGTGCATCCAGTTTTTGCCGTAACCCTCTCAACTTTCTTGCACATGCTATGTGGATGAAATGATGATATCATGCCAACTTTCAACCTTTTCAGAGTTCATTTGAAATGCTTTTCAATTTTAGGGTCTTATAGCTCAAAATAATTAGTAAATGCATGAAAAATAACAAATGAAGTCAGAAAGGATTGAAAAATGATGATGTGGCTTTGAATGGTGCATTTTGAACACACAAAAAGTCAGGAGTTCAAATAAGTTTTAAAAAATGAAATCCCTTTGTAACAGACGAGTTTCCGGATGAAATCCTGATACTTTGAAAGAGATTGTCCGTTTTGTACACGAAGTGCATCCAGTTTTTGCCGTAACCCTCTCAACTTTCTTGCACATGCTATGTGGATGAAATGATGATATCATGCCAACTTTCAACCTTTTCAGAGTTCATTTGAAATGCTTTTCAATTTTAGGGTCTTATAGCTAAAAATAATTAGTAAATGCATGAAAAATAACAAATGAAGTCAGAAAGGATTGAAAAATGATGATGTGGCTTTGAATGGTGCATTTTGAACACACAAAAAGTCAGGAGTTCAAATAAGTTTTAAAAAATGAAATCCCTTTGTAACAGACGAGTTTCCGGATGAAATCCTGATACATTGAAAGAGATTGCCGTTTTGTACAAGAAATGCATCCAGTTTTTGCCGTAACCCTCTCAACTTTCTTGCACATGCTATGTGGATGAAATGATGATATCATGCCAACTTTCAACCTTTTCAGAGTTCATTTGAAATGCTTTTCAATTTTAGGGTCTTATAGCTAAAAATAATTAGTAAATGCATGAAAAATAACAAATGAAGTCAGAAAGGATTGAAAAATGATGATGTGGCTTTGAATGGTGCATTTTGAACACACAAAAAGTCAGGAGTTCAAATAAGTTTTAAAAAATGAAATCCCTTTGTAACAGACGAGTTTCCGGATGAAATCCTGATACTTTGAAAGAGATTGTCCGTTTTGTACACGAAGTGCATCCAGTTTTTGCCGTAACCCTCTCAACTTTCTTGCACATGCTATGTGGATGAAATGATGATATCATGCCAACTTTCAACCTTTTCAGAGTTCATTTGAAATGCTTTTCAATTTTAGGGTCTTATAGCTCAAAATAATTAGTAAATGCATGAAAAATAACAAATGAAGTCAGAAAGGATTGAAAAATGATGATGTGGCTTTGAATGGTGCATTTTGAACACACAAAAAGTCAGGAGTTCAAATAAGTTTTAAAAAATGAAATCCCTTTGTAACAGACGAGTTTCCGGATGAAATCCTGATACTTTGAAAGAGATTGTCCGCTTTGTACACGAAGTGCATCCAGTTTTGCCGTAACCCTCTCAACTTTCTTGCACATGCTATGTGGATGAAATGATGATATCATGCCAACTTTCAACCTTTTCAGAGTTCATTTGAAATGCTTTTCAATTTTAGGGTCTTATAGCTCAAAATAATTAGTAAATGCATGAAAAATAACAAATGAAGTCAGAAAGGATTGAAAAATGATGATGTGGCTTTGAATGGTGCATTTTGAACACACAAAAAGTCAGGAGTTCAAATAAGTTTAAAAAAATGAAATCCCTTTGTAACAGACGAGTTTCCGGATGAAATCCTGATACTTTGAAAGAGATTGTCCGTTTTGTACACGAAGTGCATCCAGTTTTTGCCGTAACCCTCTCAACTTTCTTGCACATGCTATGTGGATGAAATGATGATATCATGCCAACTTTCAACCTTTTCAGAGTTCATTTGAAATGCTTTTCAATTTTAGGGTCTTATAGCTAAAAATAATTAGTAAATGCATGAAAAATAACAAATGAAGTCAGAAAGGATTGAAAAATGATGATGTGGCTTTGAATGGTGCATTTTGAACACACAAAAAGTCAGGAGTTCAAATAAGTTTTAAAAAATGAAATCCCTTTGTAACAGACGAGTTTCCGGATGAAATCCTGAAGATTGAAAGAGATTGTCCGTTTTGTACAAGAAGTGCATCCAGTTTTTGCCGTAACCCTCTCAACTTTCTTGCACATGCTATGTGGATGAAATGATGATATCATGCCAACTTTCAACCTTTTCAGAGTTCATTTGAAATGCTTTTCAATTTTAGGGTCTTATAGCTAAAAATAATTAGTAAATGCATGAAAAATAACAAATGAAGTCAGAAAGGATTGGAAAATGATGATGTGGCTTTGAATGGTGCATTTTGAACACACAAAAAGTCAGGAGTTCAAATAAGTTTTAAAAAATGAAATCCCTTTGTAACAGACGAGTTTCCGGATGAAATCCTGATACTTTGAAAGAGATTGTCCGTTTTGTACACGAAGTGCATCCAGTTTTTGCCGTAACCCTCTCAACTTTCTTGCACATACTATGTGGATGAAATGATGATATCATGCCAACTTTCAACCTTTTTCAGAGTTCATTTGAAATGCTTTTCAATTTTAGGTCTTATAGCTAAAAATAATTAGTAAATGCATGAAAAATAACAAATGAAGTCAGAAAGGATTGAAAAATGATGATGTGTCTTTGAATGGTGCATTTTGAACACACAAAAAGTCAGGAGTTCAAATAAGTTTTAAAAAATGAAATCCCTTTGTAACAGACGAGTTTCCGGATGAAATCCTGATACTTTGAAAGAGATTGTCCGTTTTGTACACGAAGTGCATGCAGTTTTTGCCGTAACCCTCTCAACTTTCTTGCACATGCTATGTGGATGAAATGATGATATCATGCCAACTTTCAACCTTTTCAGAGTTCATTTGAAATGCTTTTCAATTTTAGGGTCTTATAGCTCAAAATAATTAGTAAATGCATGAAAAATAACAAATGAAGTCAGAAAGGATTGAAAAATGATGATGTGGCTTTGAATGGTGCATTTTGAACACACAAAAAGTCAGGAGTTCAAATAAGTTTTAAAAAATGAAATCCCTTTGTAACAGACGAGTTTCCGGATGAAATCCTGATACTTTGAAAGAGATTGTCCGTTTTGTACACGAAGTGCATCCAGTTTTTGCCGTAACCCTCTCAACTTTCTTGCACATGCTATGTGGATGAAATGATGATATCATGCCAACTGTCAACCTTTTCAGAGTTCATTTGAAATGCTTTTCAATTTTAGGGTCTTATAGCTCAAAATAATTAGTAAATGCATGAAAAATAACAAATGAAGTCAGAAAGGATTGAAAAATGATGATGTGGCTTTGAATGGTGCATTTTGAACACACAAAAAGTCAGGAGTTCAAATAAGTTTTAAAAAATGAAATCCCTTTGTAACAGACGAGTTTCCGGATGAAATCCTGATACTTTGAAAGAGATTGTCCGTTTTGTACACGAAGTGCATCCAGTTTTTGCCGTAACCCTCTCAACTTTCTTGCACATGCTATGTGGATGAAATGATGATATCATGCCAACTTTCAACCTTTTCAGAGTTCATTTGAAATGCTTTTCAATTTTAGGGTCTTATAGCTCAAAATAATTAGTAAATGCATGAAAAATAACAAATGAAGTCAGAAAGGATTGAAAAATGATGATGTGGCTTTGAATGGTGCATTTTGAACACACAAAAAGTCAGGAGTTCAAATAAGTTTTAAAAAATGAAATCCCTTTGTAACAGACGAGTTTCCGGATGAAATCCTGATACTTTGAAAGGGATTGTCCGTTTTGTACACGAAGTGCATCCAGTTTTTGCCGTAACCCTCTCAACTTTCTTGCACATGCTATGTGGATGAAATGATGATATCATGCCAACTTTCAACCTTTTCAGAGTTCATTTGAAATGCTTTTCAATTTTAGGGTCTTATAGCTCAAAATAATTAGTAAATGCATGAAAAATAACAAATGAAGTCAGAAAGGATTGAAAAATGATGATGTGGCTTTGAATGGTGCACTTTGAACACACAAAAAGTCAGGAGTTCAAATAAGTTTTAAAAAATGAAATCCCTTTGTAACAGACGAGTTTCCGGATGAAATCCTGATACTTTGAAAGAGATTGTCCGTTTTGTACACGAAGTGCATCCAGTTTTTGCCGTAACCCTCTCAACTTTCTTGCACATGCTATGTGGATGAAATGATGATATCATGCCAACTTTCAACCTTTTCAGAGTTCATTTGAAATGCTTTTCAATTTTAGGGTCTTATAGCTCAAAATAATTAGTAAATGCATGAAAAATAACAAATGAAGTCAGAAAGGATTGAAAAATGATGATGTGGCTTTGAATTGTGCATTTTGAACACACAAAAAGTCAGGAGTTCAAATAAGTTTTAAAAAATGAAATGCCTTTGTAACAGACGAGTTTCCGGATGAAATCCTGATACTTTGAAAGAGATTGTCCGTTTTGTACACGAAGTGCATCCAGTTTCTGCCGTAACCCTCTCAACTTTCTTGCACATGCTATGTGGATGAAATGATGATATCATGCCAACTTTCAACCTTTTCAGAGTTCATTTGAAATGCTTTTCAATTTTAGGGTCTTATAGCTCAAAATAATTAGTAAATGCATGAAAAATAACAAATGAAGTCAGAAAGGATTGAAAAATGATGATGTGGCTTTGAATGGTGCATTTTGAACACACAAAAAGTCAGGAGTTCAAATAAGTTTTAAAAAATGAAATCCCTTTGTAACAGACGAGTTTCCGGATGAAATCCTGATACTTTGAAAGAGATTGTCCGCTTTGTACACGAAGTGCATCCAGTTTTTGCCGTAACCCTCTCAACTTTCTTGCACATGCTATGTGAATGAAATGATGATATCATGCCAACTTTCAACCTTTTCAGAGTTCATTTGAAATGCTTTTCAATTTTAGGGTCTTATAGCTCAAAATAATTAGTAAATGCATGAAAAAAAACAAATGAAGTCAGAAAGGATTGAAAAATGATGATGTGGCTTTGAATGGTGCATTTTGAACACACAAAAAGTCAGGAGTTCAAATAAGTTTTAAAAAATGAAATCCCTTTGTAACAGACGAGTTTCCGGATGAAATCCTGATACTTTGAAAGAGATTGTCCGTTTTGTACACGAAGTGCATCCAGTTTTTGCCGTAACCCTCTCAACTTTCTTGCACATGCTATGTGGATGAAATGATGATATCATGCCAACTTTCAACCTTTTCAGAGTTCATTTGAAATGCTTTTCAATTTTAGGGTCTTATAGCTCAAAATAATTAGTAAATGCATGAGAAATAACAAATGAAGTCAGAAAGGATTGAAAAATGATGATGTGGCTTTGAATGGTGCATTTTGAACACACAAAAAGTCAGGAGTTCAAATAAGTTTTAAAAAATGAAATCCCTTTGTAACAGACGAGTTTCCGGATGAAATCCTGATACTTTGAAAGAGATTGTCCGCTTTGTACACGAAGTGCATCCAGTTTTTGCCGTAACCCTCTCAACTTTCTTGCACATGCTATGTGGATGAAATGATGATATCATGCCAACTTTCAACCTTTTCAGAGTTCATTTGAAATGCTTTTCAATTTTAGGGTCTTATAGCTCAAAATAATTAGTAAATGCATGAGAAATAACAATTGAAGTCAGAAAGGATTGAAAAATGATGATGTGGCTTTGAATGGTGCATTTTGGACACACAAAAAGTCAGGAGTTCAAATAAGTTTTAAAAAATGAAATCCCTTTGTAACAGACGAGTTTCCGGATGAAATCCTGATACTTTGAAAGAGATTGTCCGTTTTGTACACGAAGTGCATCCAGTTTTTGCCGTAACCCTCTCAACTTTCTTGCACATGCTATGTGGATGAAATGATGATATCATGCCAACTTTCAACCTTTTCAGAGTTCATTTGAAATGCTTTTCAATTTTAGGGTCTTATAGCTCAAAATAATTAGTAAATGCATGAAAAATAACAAATGAAGTCAGAAAGGATTGAAAAATGATGATGTGGCTTTGAATGGTGCATTTTGAACACACAAAAAGTCAGGAGTTCAAATAAGTTTTAAAAAATGAAATCCCTTTGTAACAGACGAGTTTCCGGATGAAATCCTGATACTTTGAAAGAGATTGTCCGCTTTGTACACGAAGTGCATCCAGTTTTTGCCGTAACCCTCTCAACTTTCTTGCACATGCTATGTGGATGAAATGATGATATCATGCCAACTTTCAACCTTTTCAGAGTTCATTTGAAATGCTTTTCAATTTTAGGGTCTTATAGCTCAAAATAATTAGTAAATGCATGAGAAATAACAAATGAAGTCAGAAAGGATTGAAAAATGATGATGTGGCTTTGAATGGTGCATTTTGAACACACAAAAAGTCAGGAGTTCAAATAAGTTTTAAAAAATGAAATCCCTTTGTAACAGACGAGTTTCCGGATGAAATCCTGATACTTTGAAAGAGATTGTCCGTTTTGTACACGAAGTGCATCCAGTTTTTGCCGTAACCCTCTCAACTTTCTTGCACATGCTATGTGGATGAAATGATGATGTCATGTCAACTTTCAACCTTTTCAGAGTTCATTTGAAATGCTTTTCAATTTTAGGGTCTTATAGCTCAAAATAATTAGTAAATGCATGAAAAATAACAAATGAAGTCAGAAAGGATTGAAAAATGATGATGTGGCTTTGAATGGTGCATTTTGAACACACAAAAAGTCAGGAGTTCAAATAAGTTTTAAAAAATGAAATCCCTTTGTAACAGACGAGTTTCCGGATGAAATCCTGATACTTTGAAAGAGATTGTCCGTTTTGTACACGAAGTGCATCCAGTTTTTGCCGTAACCCTCTCAACTTTCTTGCACATGCTATGTGGATGAAATGATGATATCATGCCAACTTTCAACCTTTTCAGAGTTCATTTGAAATGCTTTTCAATTTTAGGGTCTTATAGCTCAAAATAATTAGTAAATGCATGAAAAATAACAAATGAAGTCAGAAAGGATTGAAAAATGATGATGTGGCTTTGAATGGTGCACTTTGAACACACAAAAAGTCAGGAGTTCAAATAAGTTTTAAAAAATGAAATCCCTTTGTAACAGACGAGTTTCCGGATGAAATCCTGATACTTTGAAAGAGATTGTCCGTTTTGTACACGAAGTGTATCCAGTTTTTGTCGTAACCCTCTCAACTTTCTTGCACATGCTATGTGGATGAAATGATGATATCATGCCAACTTTCAACCTTTTCAGAGTTCATTTGAAATGCTTTTCAATTTTAGGGTCTTATAGCTCAAAATAATTAGTAAATGCATGAAAAATAACAAATGAAGTCAGAAAGGATTGAAAAATGATGATGTGGCTTTGAATGGTGCATTTTGAACACACAAAAAGTCAGCAGTTCAAATAAGTTTTAAAAAATGAAATCCCTTTGTAACAGACGAGTTTCCGGATGAAATCCTGATACTTTGAAAGAGATTGTCCGTTTTGTACACGAAGTGCATCTAGTTTTTGCCGTAACCCTCTCAACTTTCTTGCACATGCTATGTGGATGAAATGATGATGTCATGCCAACTTTCAACCTTTTCAGAGTTCATTTGAAATGCTTTTCAATTTTAGGGTCTTATAGCTCAAAATAATTAGTAAATGCATGAAAAATAACAAATGAAGTCAGAAAGGATTGAAAAATGATGATGTGGCTTTGAATGGTGCATTTTGAACACACAAAAAGTCAGGAGTTCAAATAAGTTTTAAAAAATGAAATCCCTTTGTAACAGACGAGTTTCCGGATGAAATCCTGATACTTTGAAAGAGATTGTCCGTTTTGTACACGAAGTGCATCCAGTTTTTGCCGTAACCCTCTCAACTTTCTTGCACATGCTATGTGGATGAAATGATGATGTCATGCCAACTTTCAACCTTTTCAGAGTTCATTTGAAATGCTTTTCAATTTTAGGGTCTTATAGCTCAAAATAATTAGTAAATGCATGAAAAATAACAAATGAAGTCAGAAAGGATTGAAAAATGATGATGTGGCTTTGAATGGTGCATTTTGAACACACAAAAAGTCAGGAGTTCAAATAAGTTTTCAAAAATGAAATCCCTTTGAAACAGACGAGTTTCCGTAGGAAATCCTAATACTTAGAAAGAGATTGTCCGTTTTGTACACGAAGTGCATCCAGTTTTTGCCGTAACCCTCTCAACTTTCTTGCACATGCTATGTGGATGAAATGATGATATCATGCCAACTTTCAACCTTTTCAGAGTTCATTTGAAATGCTTTTCAATTTTAGGGTCTTATAGCTCAAAATAATTAGTACATGCATGAAAAATGACAAATGAAGTCAGAAAGGATTGAAAAATGATGATGTGGCTTTGAATGGTGCATTTTGAACACACAAAAAGTCAGGAGTTCAAATAAGTTTTAAAAAATGAAATCCCTTTGTAACAGACGAGTTTCCGGATGAAATCTTGATACTTTGAAAGAGATTGTCCGTTTTGTACACGAAGTGCATCTAGTTTTTGCCGTAACCCTCTCAACTTTCTTGCACATGCTATGTGGATGAAATGATGATATCATGCCAACTTTCAACCTTTTCAGAGTTCATTTGAAATGCTTTTCAATTTTAAGGTCTTATAGCTCAAAATAATTAGTAAATGCATGAAAAATAACAAATGAAGTCAGAAAGGATTGAAAAATGATGATGTGGCTTTGAATGGTGCATTTTGAACACACAAAAAGTCAGGAGTTCAAATAAGTTTTAAAAAATGAAATCCCTTTGTAACAGACGAGTTTCCGGATGAAATCCTGATACTTTGAAAGAGATTGTCCGTTTTGTACACGAAGTGCATCCAGTTTTTGCCGTAACCCTCTCAACTTTCTTGCACATGCTATGTGGATGAAATGATGATGTCATGCCAACTTTCAACCTTTTCAGAGTTCATTTGAAATGCTTTTCAATTTTAGGGTCTTATAGCTCAAAATAATTAGTAAATGCATGAAAAATAACAAATGAAGTCAGAAAGGATTGAAAAATGATGATGTGGCTTTGAATGGTGCATTTTGAACACACAAAAAGTCAGGAGTTCAAATAAGTTTTAAAAAATGAAATCCCTTTGTAACAGACGAGTTTCCGGATGAAATCCTGATACTTTGAAAGAGATTGTCCGTTTTTTACACGAAGTGCATCCAGTTTTTGCTGTAACCCTCTCAACTTTCTTGCACATGCTATGTGGATGAAATGATGATGTCATGCCAACTTTCACCTTTTCAGTGTTCATTTGAAATGCTTTTCAATTTTAGGGTCTTATAGCTCAAAATAATTAGTAAATGCATGAAAAATAACAAATGAAGTCAGAAAGGATTGAAAAATGATGATGTGGCTTTGAATGGTGCATTTTGAACACACAAAAAGTCAGGAGTTCAAATAAGTTTTAAAAAATTAAATCCCTTTGTAACAGACGAGTTTCCGGATGAAATCCTGATACTTTGAAAGAGATTGTCCGTTTTGTACACGAAGTGCATCCAGTTTTTGCTGTAACCCTCTCAACTTTCTTGCACATGCTATGTGGATGAAATGATGATGTCATGCCATCTTTCAACCTTTTCAGAGTTCATTTGAAATGCTTTTCAATTTTAGGGTCTTATAGCTCAAAATAATTAGTAAATGCATGAAAAATAACAAATGATGTCAGAAAGGATTGAAAAATGATGATGTGGCTTTGAATGGTGCATTTTGAACACACAAAAAGTCAGGAGTTCAAATAAGTTTTAAAAAATGAAATCCCTTTGTAACAGACGAGTTTCCGGATGAAATCCTGATACTTTGAAAGAGATTGTCCGTTTTTTACACGAAGTGCATCCAGTTTTTGCCGTAACCCTCTCAACTTTCTTGCACATGCTATGTGGATGAAATGATGATGTCATGCCAACTTTCAACCTTTTCAGAGTTCATTTGAAATGCTTTTCAATTTTAGGGTCTTATAGCTCACAATAATTAGTAAATGCATGAAAAATAACAAATGAAGTCAGAAAGGATTGAAAAATGATGATGTGGCTTTGAATGGTGCATTTTGAACACACCAAAAGTCAGGAGTTCAAATAAGTTTTAAAAAATGAAATCCCTTTGTAACAGACGAGTTTCCGGATGAAATCCTGATACTTTGAAAGAGATTGTCCGTTTTGTACACGAAGTGCATCCAGTTTTTGCTGTAACCCTCTCAACTTTCTTGCACATGCTATGTGGATGAAATGATGATATCATGCCAACTTTCAACCTTTTCAGAGTTCATTTGAAATGCTTTTCAATTTTAGGGTCTTATAGCTCAAAATAATTAGTAAATGCATGAAAAATAACAAATGAAGTCAGAAAGGATTGAAAAATGAAGATGTGGCTTTGAATGGTGCATTTTGAACACACAAAAAGTCAGGAGTTCAAATAAGTTTTAAAAAATGAAATCCCTTTGTAACAGACGAGTTTCCGGATGAAATCCTGATACTTTGAAAGAGATTGTCCGTTTTGTACAAGAAGTGCATCCAGTTTTTGCCGTAACCCTCTCAACTTTCTTGCACATGCTATGTGGATGAAATGATGATATCATGCCAACTTTCAACCTTTTTAGAGTTCATTTGAAATGCTTTTCAATTTTAGGGTCTTATAGCTCAAAATAATTAGTAAATGCATGAAAAATAACAAATGAAGTCAGAAAGGATTGAAAAATGATGATGTGGCTTTGAATGGTGCATTTTGAACAGACAAAAAGTCAGGAGTTCAAATAAGTTTTAAAAAATGAAATCCCTTTGTAACAAACGAGTTTCCAGATGAAATCCTGATACTTTGAAAGAGATTGTCCGTTTTGTACACGAAGTGCATCCAGTTTTTGCCGTAACCCTCTCAACTTTCTTGCACATGCTATGTGGATGAAATGATGATATCATGCCAACTTTCAACCTTTTCAGAGTTCATTTGAAATGCTTTTCAATTTTAGGGTCTTATAGCTCAAAATAATTAGTAAATGCATGAAAAATAACAAATGAAGTCAGAAAGGATTGAAAAATGATGATGTGGCTTTGAATGGTGCATTTTGAACACACAAAAAGTCAGGAGTTCAAATAAGTTTTAAAAAATGAAATCCCTTTGTAACAGACGAGTTTCCGGATGAAATCCTGATACTTTGAAAGAGATTGTCCGTTTTGTACACGAAGTGCATCCAGTTTTTGCCGTAACCCTCTCAACTTTCTTGCACATGCTATGTGGATGAAATGATGATATCATGCCAACTTTCAACCTTTTCAGAGTTCATTTGAAATGCTTTTCAATTTTAGGGTCTTATAGCTCAAAATAATTAGTAAATGCATGAAAAATAACAAATGAAGTCAGAAAGGATTGAAAAATGATGATGTGGCTTTGAATGGTGCATTTTGAACACACAAAAAGTCAGGAGTTCAAATACGTTTTAAAAAATGAAATCCCTTTGTAACAGACGAGTTTCCGGATGAAATCCTGATACTTTGAAAGAGATTGTCCGTTTTGTACACGAAGTGCATCCAGTTTTTGCCGTAACCCTCTCAACTTTCTTGCACATGCTATGTGGATGAAATGATGATATCATGCCAACTTTCAACCTTTTCAGAGTTCATTTGAAATGCTTTTCAATTTTAGGGTCTTATAGCTCAAAATAATTAGTAAATGCATGAAAAATAACAAATGAAGTCAGAAAGGATTGAAAAATGATGATGTGGCTTTGAATGGTGCATTTTGAACACACAAAAAGTCAGGAGTTCAAATAAGTTTTAAAAAATGAAATTCCTTTGTAACAGACGAGTTTCCGGATGAAATCCTGATACTTTGAAAGAGATTGTCCGTTTTGTACACGAAGTGCATCCAGTTTTTGCCGTAACCCTCTCAACTTTCTTGCACATGCTATGTGGATGAAATGATGATGTCATGCCAACTTTCAACCTTTTCAGAGTTCATTTGAAATGCTTTTCAATTTTAGGGTCTTATAGCTCAAAATAATTAGTAAATGCATGAAAAATAACAAATGAAGTCAGAAAGGATTGAAAAATGATGATGTGGCTTTGAATGGTGCATTTTGAACACACAAAAAGTCAGGAGTTCAAATAAGTTTTAGAAAATGAAATCCCTTTGTAACAGACGAGTTTCCGGATGAAATCATGATACTTTGAAAGAGATTGTCCGTTTTGTACACGAAGTGCATCCAGTTTTTGCCGTAACCCTCTCAACTTTCTTGCACATGCTATGTGGATGAAATGATGATATCATGCCAACTTTCAACCTTTTCAGAGTTCATTTGAAATGCTTTTCAATTTTAGGGTCTTATAGCTCAAAATAATTAGTAAATGCATGAAAAATAACAAATGAAGTCAGAAAGGATTGAAAAATGATGATGTGGCTTTGAATGGTGCATTTTGAACACACAAAAAGTCAGGAGTTCAAATAAGTTTTAAAAAATGAAATCCCTTTGTAACAGACGAGTTTCCGGATGAAATCATGATACTTTGAAAGAGATTGTCCGTTTTGTACACGAAGTGCATCCAGTTTTTGCCGTAACCCTCTCAACTTTCTTGCACATGCTATGTGGATGAAATGATGATATCATGCCAACTTTCAACCTTTTCAGAGTTCATTTGAAATGCTTTTCAATTTTAGGGTCTTATAGCTCAAAATAATTAGTAAATGCATGAAAAATAACAAATGAAGTCAGAAAGGATTGAAAAATGATGATGTGGCTTTGAATGGTGCATTTTGAACACACAAAAAGTCAGGAGTTCAAATAAGTTTTAAAAAATGAAATCCCTTTGTAACAGACGAGTTTCCGGATGAAATCCTCATACTTTGAAAGAGATTGTCCGTTTTGTACACGAAGTGCATCCAGTTTTTGCCGTAACCCTCTCAACTTTCTTGCACATGCTATGTGGATGAAATGATGATGTCATGCCAACTTTCAACCTTTTCAGAGTTCATTTGAAATGCTTTTCAATTTTAGGGTCTTATAGCTCAAAATAATTAGTAAATGCATGAAAAATAACAAATGAAGTCAGAAAGGATTGAAAAATGATGATGTGGCTTTGAATGGTGCATTTTGAACACACAAAAAGTCAGGAGTTCAAATAAGTTTTAAAAAATGAAATCCCTTTGTAACAGACGAGTTTCGGGATGAAATCCTCATACTTTGAAAGAGATTGTCCGTTTTGTACACGAAGTGCATCCAGTTTTTGCCGTAACCCTCTCAACTTTCTTGCACATGCTATGTGGATGAAATGATGATATCATGCCAACTTTCAACCTTTTCAGAGTTCATTTGAAATGCTTTTTAATTTTAGGGTCTTATAGCTCAAAATAATTAGTAAATGCATGAAAAATAACTAATGAAGTCAGAAAGGATTGAAAAATGATGATGTGGCTTTGAATGGTGCATTTTGAACACACAAAAAGTCAGGAGTTCAAATAAGTTTTAAAAAATGAAATCCCTTTGTAACAGACGAGTTTCCGGATGAAATCCTGATACTTTGAAAGAGATTGTCCGTTTTGTACACGAAGTGCATCCAGTTTTTGCCGTAACCCTCTCAACTTTCTTGCACATGCTATGTGGATGAAATGATGATATCATGCCAACTTTCAACCTTTTCAGAGTTCATTTGAAATGCTTTTCAATTTTAGGGTCTTATAGCTCAAAATAATTAGTAAATGCATGAAAAATAACAAATGAAGTCAGAAAGGATTGAAAAATGATGATGTGGCTTTGAATGGTGCATTTTGAACACACAAAAAGTCAGGAGTTCAAATAAGTTTTAAAAAATGAAATCCCTTTGTAACAGACGAGTTTCCGGATGAAATCCTCATACTTTGAAAGAGATTGTCCGTTTTGTACACGAAGTGCATCCAGTTTTTGCCGTAACCCTCTCAACTTTCTTGCACATGCTATGTGGATGAAATGATGATGTCATGCCAACTTTCAACCTTTTCAGAGTTCATTTGAAATGCTTTTCAATTTTAGGGTCTTATAGCTCAAAATAATTAGTAAATGCATGAAAAATAACAAATGAAGTCAGAAAGGATTGAAAAATGATGATGTGGCTTTGAATGGTGCATTTTGAACACACAAAAAGTCAGGAGTTCAAATAAGTTTTAAAAAATGAAATCCCTTTGTAACAGACGAGTTTCCGGATGAAATCCTCATACTTTGAAAGAGATTGTCCGTTTTGTACACGAAGTGCATCCAGTTTTTGCCGTAACCCTCTCAACTTTCTTGCACATGCTATGTGGATGAAATGATGATATCATGCCAACTTTCAACCTTTTCAGAGTTCATTTGAAATGCTTTTTAATTTTAGGGTCTTATAGCTCAAAATAATTAGTAAATGCATGAAAAATAACAAATGAAGTCAGAAAGGATTGAAAAATGATGATGTGGCTTTGAATGGTGCATTTTGAACACACAAAAAGTCAGGAGTTCAAATAAGTTTTAAAAAATGAAATCCCTTTGTAACAGACGAGTTTCCGGATGAAATCCTGATACTTTGAAAGAGATTGTCCGTTTTGTACACGAAGTGCATCCAGTTTTTGCCGTAACCCTCTCAACTTTCTTGCACATGCTATGTGGATGAAATGATGATGTCATGCCAACTTTCAACCTTTTCAGAGTTCATTTGAAATGCTTTTCAATTTTAGGGTCTTATAGCTGAAAATAATTAGTAAATGCATGAAAAATAACGAATGAAGTCAGAAAGGATTGAAAAATGATGATGTGGCTTTGAATGGTGGATTTTGAACACACAAAAAGTCAGGAGTTCAAATAAGTTTTAAAAAATGAAATCCCTTTGTAACAGACGAGTTTCCGGATGAAATCCTGATACTTTGAAAGAGATTGTCCGTTTTGTACACGAAGTGCATCCAGTTTTTGCCGTAACCCTCTCAACTTTCTTGCACATGCTATGTGGATGAAATGATGATATCATGCCAACTTTCAACCTTTTCAGAGTTCATTTGAAATGCTTTTCAATTTTAGGGTCTTATAGCTGAAAATAATTAGTAAATGCATGAAAAATAACAAATGAAGTCAGAAAGGATTGAAAAATGATGATGTGGCTTTGAATGGTGGATTTCGAACACACAAAAAGTCAGGAGTTCAAATAAGTTTTAAAAAATGAAATCCCTTTGTAACAGACGAGTTTCCGGATGAAATCCTGATACTTTGAAAGAGATTGTCCGTTTTGTACACGAAGTGCATCCAGTTTTTGCCGTAACCCTCTCAACTTTCTTGCACATGCTATGTGGATGAAATGATGATATCGTGCCAACTTTCAACCTTTTCAGAGTTCATTTGAAATGCTTTTCAATTTTAGGGTCTTATAGCTCAAAATAATTAGTAAATGCATGAAAAATAACAAATGAAGTCAGAAAGGATTGAAAAATGATGATGTGGCTTTGAATGGTGCATTTTGAACACACAAAAAGTCAGGAGTTCAAATAAGTTTTAAAAAATGAAATCCCTTTGTAACAGACGAGTTTCCGGATGAAATCCTCATACTTTGAAAGAGATTGTCCGTTTTGTACACGAAGTGCATCCAGTTTTTGCCGTAACCCTCTCAACTTTCTTGCACATTCTATGTGGATGAAATGATGATGTCATGCCAACTTTCAACCTTTTCAGAGTTCATTTGAAATGCTTTTCAATTTTAGGGTCTTATAGCTCAAAATAATTAGTAAATGCATGAAAAATAACAAATGAAGTCAGAAAGGATTGAAAAATGATGATGTGGCTTTGAATGGTGCATTTTGAACACACAAAAAGTCAGGAGTTCAAATAAGTTTTAAAAAATGAAATCCCTTTGTAACAGACGAGTTTCCGGATGAAATCCTCATACTTTGAAAGAGATTGTCCGTTTTGTACACGAAGTGCATCCAGTTTTTGCCGTAACCCTCTCAACTTTCTTGCACATGCTATGTGGATGAAATGATGATATCATGCCAACTTTCAACCTTTTCAGAGTTCATTTGAAATGCTTTTTAATTTTAGGGTCTTATAGCTCAAAATAATTAGTAAATGCATGAAAAATAACAAATGAAGTCAGAAAGGATTGAAAAATGATGATGTGGCTTTGAATGGTGCATTTTGAACACACAAAAAGTCAGGAGTTCAAATAAGTTTTAAAAAAATGAAATCCCTTTGTAACAGACGAGTTTCCGGATGAAATCCTGATACTTTGAAAGAGATTGTCCGTTTTGTACACGAAGTGCATCCAGTTTTTGCCGTAACCCTCTCAACTTTCTTGCACATGCTATGTGGATGAAATGATGATGTCATGCCAACTTTCAACCTTTTCAGAGTTCATTTGAAATGCTTTTCAATTTTAGGGTCTTATAGCTGAAAATAATTAGTAAATGCATGAAAAATAACAAATGAAGTCAGAAAGGATTGAAAAATGATGATGTGGCTTTGAATGGTGGATTTTGAACACACAAAAAGTCAGGAGTTCAAATAAGTTTTAAAAAATGAAATCCCTTTGTAATAGACGAGTTTCCGGATGAAATCCTGATACTTTGAAAGAGATTGTCCGTTTTGTACACGAAGTGCATCCAGTTTTTGCCGTAACCCTCTCAACTTTCTTGCACATGCTATGTGGATGAAATGATGATATCATGCCAACTTTCAACCTTTTCAGAGTTCATTTGAAATGCTTTTCAATTTTAGGGTCTTATAGCTCAAAATAATTAGTAAATGCATGAAAAATAACAAATGAAGTCAGAAAGGATTGAAAAATGATGATGTGGCTTTGAATGGTGCATTTTGAACACACAAAAAGTCAGGAGTTCAAATAAGTTTTAAAAAATGAAATCCCTTTGTAACAGACGAGTTTCCGGATGAAATCATGATACTTTGAAAGAGATTGTCCGTTTTGTACACGAAGTGCATCCAGTTTTTGCCGTAACCCTCTCAACTTTCTTGCACATGCTATGTGGATGAAATGATGATATCATGCCAACTTTCAACCTTTTCAGAGTTCATTTGAAATGCTTTTCAATTTTAGGGTCTTATAGCTCAAAATAATTAGTAAATGCATGAAAAATAACAAATGAAGTCAGAAAGGATTGAAAAATGATGATGTGGCTTTGAATGGTGCATTTTGAACACACAA
>NW_027333132.1:0-26140 GCF_002575655.3 Aegilops tauschii subsp. strangulata
GCAGGTATTGAAGAATCCGTACAAGAAATTTTACTAAATTTGAAAGAAATTGTATTGAGAAGTAATCTCTATGGAGTTAGAGACGCATCCATTTGCGTCAAAGGTCCTAGATACATAACTGCTCAAGATATCATCTTACCGCCTTCCGTAGAAATCGTTGATACGGCACAACCTATAGCTAACTTGACAGAGCCCATTGATTTCTGTATTGATTTACAGATCAAGAGAGATCGTGGATATCAGACAGAACTCAGAAAGAACTATCAAGATGGAAGTTATCCTATAGATGCTGTATCCATGCCTGTTCGAAATGTGAATTATAGTATTTTTTCTTGTGGGAATGGAAATGAAAAACACGAGATACTTTTTCTAGAAATATGGACTAATGGAAGTTTAACCCCTAAGGAAGCACTTTATGAGGCTTCTCGTAATTTGATTGATTTATTTCTTCCTTTTCTACACGCGGAGGAAGAGGGCGCTAGTTTCGAAGAAAATAAAAACAGGTTTACTCCACCCCTTTTTACTTTTCAAAAAGATTAACTAATCTAAAGAAAAACAAAAAAGGAATTCCATTGAATTCTATTTTTATTGATCAATTAGAATTGACTTCTAGAACGTATAATTGTCTAAAAAGGGCCAATATACATACACTATTGGACCTTTTGAGTAAGACTGAAGAAGATCTTCTGAGAATTGACAGTTTTCGTATGGAAGATAGAAAACATATATGGGACACTCTAGAGAAGCATCTCCCAATTGATTTACTTAAGAATAAACTCTCGTTTTAAATCCATTGCAATTTTTTTTCTTCTTCTTTTTCGAGTTAGAATAAAAAGAAAACAATTTAGCATCTTTGGTACAATCTATATTTTCGCGAAATGGATCATAATAAAATGGATTTTAGGTATCTAGGGAAGATTCACTTGGAAGTAACTATTTCCTAGATACCTATGGTACTTCACGGTTGAATGAATCAAAAAATATCTAAAAAAGACCTAAAGTTAATGATTTATCAATGGGTAATGTTGCTCCAATACCTAACCAAAGAGCTACTACAGTACCGATTAAAAAAACGGTCGTAGCTACTGGGCGGCGAAATGGATTTTGGAATTTATTGACATTCTCTAGAAAAGGTACTGTCAATAAGCCTGTTGGCACAGAAACCATTAAAAGAACGCCCAATAACTTATTGGGTACCGTACGGAGTATTTGAAACACGGGAAAGAAGTACCACTCGGGTAATATTTCCAGAGGAGTTGCAAACGGATCTGCCGGTTCACCAATCATTGATGGCTCGAGAACCGCTAAACCTACATTACATGCAATAGTACCTAGAATTACTACTGGAAAAATATATAAAAGATCGTTGGGCCATGCGGGTTCCCCGTAATAATTATGTCCCATCCCTTTAGCTAATTTAGCTCTTAATACAGGATCATTTAAGTCTGGTTTCTTTGTTATTGGGATAGGTGAACTCTTTAGGATCCATCCCCCAAAGGAACCGGACATGAGAATTTATCATCATCCGGCTCGAGCAAGAGTGAAAGAAATAAGACCGCGGAAGATCCTTAATAGAATTAAGGTTTATAATGACTCAATGACTCTAGGCAAGAAAAGCTTTATCAGATTCTCTTTTCCGAAGTTGCACCTACAACTACTCATTGAAAATAATCCTATTCTTATGGGTAAATGCTCAATATCCAAGTGGGCTTACAAATTTGATCATGATCAATTGCTTTGTGGATTGTCTCATGTCTCTTGATTAGTTGGTATTTATCCCCTCAATATCGCAAGTTTCTTACCTCCAAACAAAATATTTACTTGTTACTAATAAAAAATCAAAAAGTTTAGCCTACATTCTTCCTTAGATCCCTTCTTTTACTCCGATAGTATTGCGGATCACAATCGATGCAAAGAAAATGAATGCATTTCCATACTATAATAAAAAGGTAAGTGTAATAAATAGAGAACTGGATCATGTCACATGACTTATTCCATTTCTACTCTATGGGATCTTACGGAGCCTGTTCATGGATGACATGGTTGCGGTATGATCATAGAAGATATTCTCCTCAAGTGAACCAGCCTATCCTTCCTAGGTAGGGGACTTACATGTTGATTGGATGCGGAGACACCTTTGGTTGTGAATTCTAATGTGGCAGATCCAATTCTTTATCTGCATGGCCAAATCAATAATTCAAGTCACACACTCCCATAATCCGCCTTTTTTCTTTCGTAAAATTAACTTCAACTATTTGTATTGTATAAAAATACTTTGGAGTTGAAGAGAAGTATCCAAATGACATGTGTTATTTTACAATAACCCATGCTTGTAGCAATGAAATACCAAAACCTACCCGATATGATATATGATAATTATAATTCTCTATGATATGCCTTCCCTATAAAGGACCCGAAATACCTTGCTTACGTATCATTGGAAAGTGCATTAACATAAATACGGCAGTAAGCAGAGGCAGTACAAAGGTATGTAAACTATAAAAACGAGTCAAAGTGGATTGGCCCACACTAGCACTTCCGCGTAATAACTCCACTAAAGGCGATCCTATTACCGGAATGGCGTCAGGTACACCTGTCACAATTTTGACTGCCCAATAGCCAATTTGATCCCAAGGCAAAGAATAACCAGTTACACCAAATGATGCAGTCAAAACAGCCAAAACCACACCTGTGACCCAAGTTAATTCACGGGGTTTTTTAAATCCCCCTGTGAGATACACACGAAATACATGCAGGATCATCATTAAAACCATCATACTTGCTGACCATCGATGAACTGATCGGATTAACCAACCAAAGTTGGCCTCGGTCATTATGTATTGAACCGAGGAAAAAGCCTCTGTAACGGTTGGTCGGTAGTAAAAAGTCATAGCAAAACCGGTAGCGACTTGTACTAGAAAACAAGTAAGTGTAATTCCCCCTAAACAATAAAATATGTTGACATGGGGAGGAACATATTTACTAGTTATATCATCTGCAATTGCCTGAATCTCAAGACGTTCCTCAAACCAATCATATACTTTATTGAGATAGGTAACTAACCCGAGTCCCCCTCTAAGAGCCGTATATGAAAATTTCATCTCGTACGGCTCAAGCAGAAACACAAAAATTTTCAACGAATATTAGAAAAAAGGTTCAAAACTTCATCAGCCACTGAATTGGGTCGATTTGCCTTGAAGATATCAAATAAGAAAAATCCGGAATATCTTCTTTGTGATGATAATGCCAAAAAATCTCAAGTTGGCGCGTCTTTCTTTCTTCCTTTCCCTTATGTTGGTCATTAGAGGCTTCTTGACTTTTCTCTTCCCTATAAAGGATTTGTTTTTTTATGCGTAATATAGAAATTATCTTGTTGAGATCCTATGAATCAGTTCAATTAAAACCTTAGATTCATACTAGAGCCACGATGATTTAGTCTCAAGCTAAACAAAAGGCAAGGGTTCTTCGAATAAGAACCGCTTGATAATCATTTATTGAATCAGTGTAATGACTCGACAAAATCGAGAGAAAAAAAGTTGTCTTTTGGGCAAACAAAATTGGAAGGAAGAAAATTTCTTTTTTATTTTTATTTAAGAACTACTTGAATTTTTCAGTCTGGTTGCGAGGTCTTAATAGTGAGTATGAATCATAGTTCCATTTTTTTTTGATCCACTCTATCTATTTCGTGTTCCAGATACTAGAATAAATAATATCTGACGAATTAGAATCATCTTGATAGAGATAACAGGCCCTTTCTATGTATTATCAATAGGATCAATTCTAACAAGTCACACACTCATATTCCAGAGATACCGAAACAAAAAAATTCCGCGGTCGAACTACCATAATATCTAGAAATGTAGATCTTAAACTAGAAAGGCTTTTTTGGATGGAAAAACTCTGACTTCCTAGTTTTAGTTAGTAGAAACCTAATTGGTTAAAATTCCGTCCAGTAAAACGGAAGAATTATAAATTTCTAAAATGATAGATAGGAATATAGCGAATAAAGCCATTGCGATCCCCATAAAAGGAGTAGTCCCCCAACCCGGGGCGACTTTCCCATATTCCGAATTCAAGGGTTTCAGTAAACTACCTGCACCAGTTCGTTTTGGCCTAGGTTTAGAACTATCTTCAACGGTTTGTGTAGCCATAAATTCTATTTAATCATTGGTGTTGACTTTGTATACTATTCCGTTGTAGTTGTAAATACACGATCTTTTCGTAGATCCATTGTAATCTTGAAATTCTATAAAAATGGAAACAGCAACTTTAGTCGCCATCTCCATATCTGGTTTACTTGTAAGCTTTACTGGGTATGCCTTATATACCGCGTTTGGGCAACCCTCTCAACAATTAAGAGATCCATTCGAAGAACACGGAGACTAATTTAAGTAAGAAGTCTCCCAGATAGGGGGACTTCTTACTTAAATGAAATTATTTTATTCTTTTAGTTGGAGTTGGTGGAACCTTAGGTGGTTCTCGGAAGAAGATAGCGAAAAAAATTATCCCTAAAGTCGAAACTAAAAGGAACGTATAAACCAATGCTTCCATAGATTCGATCCTGGTTTATTTACAATTATAACTTCCACACCTATTCATTTGTCATTTGGGAGAATTTCCCATATAAAGAAAGAAAAAGAGTCAAAGAAAGGATGGGAGATGTTTCCCATGTCAAATCAAAAAAGAGAGGTGAAAGATACTATAACAATGTGTATCAGACTGCCTGTTTCCTTGTAGTTGGATCTCCCACTTTTTGGAATGTTCCAAATTCCACTTGAGCATCCAAATCTGGATCAATACCAGCAAAAACATCTCGGAACAATGTTCTAGCGCCATGCCAAATGTGTCCGAAAAAGAAGAGCAAAGCAAAGGTAGCATGACCAAAAGTGAACCAACCCCTTGGACTGCTGCGAAAAACACCATCAGATTTCAAAGTAGCCCGGTCTAATTCAAAAATTTCCCCTAATTGAGAACGCCTCGCATATTTTTTTACAGTAGCAGGATCAGAATAACTTACTCCATTAAGTTCGCCACCATAGAACTCCACCGTTACACCTACTTGTTCAACACTATATTTGGATTCTGCTCTTCTAAAAGGAACGTCTGCTCTAACAATTCCCTCCTCATCTACCAAAACAACCGGAAATGTTTCAAAAAAAGTAGGCATACGGCGTACAAAAAGCTCACGTCCTTCTTTATCTCTAAAGACGGGATGTCCTAACCATCCAACAGCTATTCCATCCCCATTGTCCATTGAGCCTGCTCTGAATAATCCCCCTTTTGCCGGATTATTACCAATATAATCATAAAAGGCTAATTTTTCGGGAATTTTAGACCAAGCTTCTGATAAACTAAGATTTTCGGCTAAACCATTGCTAACTCTTCGATATATTTCTTGCTGAAAGTATCCCTGATCCCACTGATAACGAGTAGGCCCAAATAATTCGATTGGGGTCGTTGCTGACCCATACCACATAGTTCCAGCAACTACGAAAGCTGCAAAAAAAACAGCAGCGATACTACTGGAAAGTACAGTTTCAATATTGCCCATACGTAATCCTTTATATAGACGTTGAGGCGGACGGACACTAAGATGGAATAAGCCCGCTAATATACCCAATGTACCCGCAGCAATATGATGAGAAGCTATTCCCCCCGGAACAAAAGGATCAAAACCTTCTGCACCCCACGCTGGATTTACAGCTTGTACTTTTCCAGTTAGTCCATAAGGATCGGATACCCATATCCCAGGACCATACAAACCCGTTACATGAAATGCCCCAAAGCCAAAGCAAGCCACCCCTGCAAGAAATAAATGAATTCCAAAGATCTTGGGCAAATCCAAAGAGGGTTTTCCCGTCCGCTCATCAGAGAATATTTCTAGGTCCCAATATACCCAATGCCAGATCGCTGCCAAGAAACACAAGCCAGAAAACACAATATGCGTACCTGCCACACCTTCATAACTCCAAATACCCGGATTTGTTACAGTTCCTCCTGAAATACTCCAACCACCCCACGAATCCGTTATTCCTAAACGAGTCATGAAGGGAATTACGAACATACCTTGTCTCCACATTGGATCCAGAACAGGATCAGAGGGATCAAAAACTGCTAATTCGTATAAAGCCATTGAGCCAGCCCAACCAGAAACTAGAGCTGTGTGCATTATATGCACCGCAAGCAATCGACCCGGATCATTCAATACGACAGTATGAACACGATACCAAGGCAAACCCATGGAAATACCCCTTTAGCAAAGAAAAATAGACACGATGTCGCTTTATTTTATCGCATTGAAAAAGACTATCCATATCCTATGTACCTAACCCTTCTAGGGGATTCTGTGTCAGAAAGCGCGAATATTTATTTCATTCCATTAAAAATAAGAAGCCAATTCTGTTCATAAGAAGAAAGAGAAGCAGATCTATTCTATACTCGATAAGTGCCAATATGCAATGGGTAACTTGGCCAATTTGGAAAAAACGAAGAATAGATCGCTACCCCTCTTTGTTTAGCATTCGAATCACCCATTCCTTTTTCTTTATTCAATCTGTCTTACATTCCTTATATGTATAACCTTTCAATCTACGTATTAATAGAATCTATAGTATTCATATAGAATAAGAATAAAAATTAAGACAATAAACTGCGGATTCTTTCTTTCTGTTCCATTCTTACGTTTCCATATTAAAGTGTGGTTTTCTTACTTAAATTTAATAATATTAATCTAATATGCCCATTGGTGTTCCAAAAGTACCTTACCGGATTCCTGGAGATGAAGAAGCGACTTGGGTTGACTTATACAATGTTATGTATCGAGAAAGGACACTTTTTTTAGGTCAAGAGATTCGTTGCGAGATCACGAATCATATTACAGGTCTCATGGTATATCTGAGTATAGAAGATGGAATTAGTGATATTTTTTTGTTTATAAACTCCCCAGGCGGGTGGCTAATCTCAGGAATGGCTATTTTTGATACGATGCAAACGGTGACACCAGATATATATACAATATGCCTCGGAATAGCCGCCTCCATGGCGTCCTTCATTCTGCTTGGAGGAGAACCCACCAAGCGTATAGCATTCCCTCACGCGAGGATTATGCTTCACCAACCTGCTAGTGCTTATTATCGGGCAAGGACACCAGAATTTTTACTAGAAGTAGAAGAGTTACACAAAGTTCGCGAAATGATCACAAGGGTTTATGCAGTAAGAACAGGCAAGCCTTTTTGGGTTGTATCCGAAGACATGGAAAGGGATGTTTTTATGTCAGCAGACGAAGCCAAAGCTTATGGACTTGTCGATATTGTAGGGGATGAAATGATTGACAAGCACTGCGATACTGATCCAGTGTGGTTTCCAGAAATGTTTAAGGATTGGTAGTGTCCGGATTTCTTGTAAAGTTATTTCACAGCTAAATTCGTGTTTTCCTCGATTTAATAGAAAATAGAAAGACTTCATGATGAGCAATCATCAGGTTAAGATGGATCTAAACCAATCCATTTTTTTCTATATACATACAACATGCCGACGGTTAAACAACTTATTAGAAACGCAAGACAGCCAATACGAAATGCTCGAAAAACGGCCGCGCTTAAAGGATGCCCTCAGCGTCGAGGAACATGTGCTAGGGTGTATGTGCGACTCGTTCAGATCATGACTTCAAACAAATATAAAAAAAATTGAAGTATCCATGATTAGTACCAATGAATAGGATATAGCTTCTCTATCCTAGATTTCTATGGTATATGGAATTTATGGTTTCCTTTGGTGCAAATCCAATTATCTAAATTGGAAATAAGAAGCAATTCTCCCATTGGTAGCAAATGGTTATCCATTAAGCGGAGGAAATAGTAATAAAAAGAAAAAGGCTTATGCTCCTTTATCTTAAAAGAACGGACTAACAGGGTCAGCTACTTAGCCAACTTTCATAATTAAATACCGTCACTGTATGGATAACTCTTATTGTGAAAAGAGCTATTTACTCTATAATGGATAGGTAGAGCCAAAGAATGTGGACTATACAAGTTCGCAATACCTTTTGATGAAAGAAAGGGCTCCGGTGTATAGAGAGGGCCTCACCGTTTAAAAGGGAACCATAGAAACGATGGAACCCACTATTTTTTTTAGTATTATTAGAATGAATTTGTTATTTCGTATAGAAATAACTGAACGGAGTGGAATAAAAAATCGTGGTTGGGAAGGTTACTATAGCAAAAGCCATTGGAATTAATATTTTATATATCGGAATAATTAGTTTTGTTATTAATGAGAAAAAGGGTGGCTAAAAGAAGAGAAATCATTAGTTATTCATTAAGGTTAATTTGATTCAATGACCAGAGTTCCGCGAGGATATATAGCCCGGAGACGACGAACAAAAATGCGTTCATTTGCCTCAAACTTTAGAGGGGCTCATTTAAGACTTAATCGAATGATTACCCAACAGGTAAAAAGAGCTTTTGTTTCCTCTCATCGAGATAGAGGTAGGCAAAAGAGGGATTTTCGTCGTTTGTGGATCACTCGGATAAACGCAGCAACGCGGGTATATAAAGTATTCGATAGTTATAGTAAATTAATACACAACCTGTACAAGAAGAAATTGATTCTTAATCGTAAAATGCTTGCACAAGTAGCTGTATCAAATCCAAATAATCTTTACACGATTTCCAATAAAATAAAGATCATCAATTAAAGGTATAAATAAAGTAATATACTGGAATAATAAAAGATGAATTCCCGGAGTTCCCTCTCCGGGAAGATACAATAAATTAAGATTAAGTGGTAGGAATCAACGAGCTGGATTACTTTCTTTATAATATATATAGGTCTGGCCCTTTCGAATTCGAATAAAACATCAACAATCGGAACTTAAGTTCCGGTTGTTGTTTCTTAAATTTTGGTTGTTGTTTCTTAAGTTTCGATTGGAATTGTACTTTTGCGTTAATTGAGGAATATGTCTATTTTTTCTGGGTCTAGAACCTGTAATTATTGAAATTGACTGGGCTTGAAATTGCTTTTCGTTCTCATAGTTACGAAACGGTAAGAAAGATAAAATACGAGCCTGTTTTATAGCAAGAGTAATTAATCGTTGTTGTTTCAAGGTTAATCTATTTATTCGTCTCGATAATATTTTTCCTTGTTCACTAATAAATCTATTAATTAAACTCATGTTTCTATAATCAATTCGATCTCCCGGGCCAATCCGGGGACGCCTACGAAAAGGTTGTTTAGATTTACGAAAAGGTTGCTTGAATTTACGAAAAGTTTGCTTGGATTTACGAAAGGGTTGCTTGGATTTATTAAAAGTTTGCTTGGATTTACTAAAGGGTTGCTTAGATTTAAGAAAAGGTTGTTTAGATGTATACATGATTTATTCCTTATTTAAAATTTGAAAATTTGAAAATTCACTTCTTTATTTTATTAATTTAGGATCCAGAAGAAGTAGTTTTTCTTTGATCCATATCTTATTTGATTCATATTATAGTATATGAATACCCTCTATACATATGAAATAATATCTACCGGAAATCAGATGAGTTGATTTGTATTTTGTATTCTATACTATGTTTTCTTTATATTAAATATGAAGTTCTTACTCTTTCTGTTGTTTGGAAAGATCGAACACACGATGTTCCTATTTCTTTATTTCGTGATGAGTCGTATGCTTGCGACAATAACGACAAAATTTTTTGAATTCTAATTGTCCGGGTGTATTGTGGCGATTCTTTTGAGTACTATATCTAGAAATCCCCGTCGATTCCTCATTGGCACCTTTTCGAACACAACTGATGCATTCCAAAATAACTCTGATTCTAACATCTTTTCCCTTGGCCATGAACCTCCTTTTCTTTTTGGATTGACTTAACTTAATTCTTCTACTTATTCTTTTATTCTTCTATTTTGAATCCGAAGAAGAAGAATAAAATTCATTAGAATAATTTTTTTTTATTCTTAAATTAAGTAATAAAAAATAGAGAAATAATTAAAGAATACAATCCTTGTCGAATTAGCAAAGATTTTGGTTCGAAATCCTTTCATTTAATTAGCCAGCCCCACCTTTTCTATGCTCTGATTTCTGAGGCCTTATTTAGCTTGGGTACCCCTTTAAATTGAATTTCTATTTTCAAAAATGGGGTTTACAAAATTTTTAATGACTCTGAGGTTCAACCCAATCCATCTTTTCTTTCTTTTTCCTTCCGATACTAAAAAAAGATTGAAAAGGATCAAATTTTGTCATATCACGAAGAAATCTATCCCTCCCATAGCAATAACTAGAATTAAAAAAAAGGGAATGACAAAGCATCTGGGAATAAACGATTAATTTCTATCAATAAACCTGCTAAAGCACCAAACCATAGAGTACTTAGCACGGGTGCTACAGAGAGATATGTTTTTATATCCCGCATTGAAAATCCTCCTTCCTTGTTGGAATACATATATGATCATAAACTCTTGCCCAAGATTGTTATGCTATATATAAAATGAACCATATCGACGAAATTTTCCTATCCCTAAAAAAGAAAAAGATGACCCCTTCTTCCTATATATTAGCAAGGAAAAGTAATCCTTCTTTTATAGGCGAAATTATATTGGATTTTATATGTATATAATTCCTTAATTATATGAGACCAAAAAGAAGAAATGACACGAGGGTTCTATATATAGATAGAGAAAGAAAGAAGAAGAAAATAGAAAGAAGAAGAAAATTATGATGTGGAAAAGAAGACAGGAATTGTGTACAATGGCATTGTACAACAATTTAATTTGGAAAAGGGATGTAGCGCAGCTTGGTAGCGCGTTTGTTTTGGGTACAAAATGTCACAGGTTCAAATCCTGTCATCCCTACCTATTACTTCTTTCTTCTTTATAGGCAGTAGCGACGAGATCAATTAAAGTAAAGTGGGTATAACTTGAATTTGTGGAGACTATACGTACGTGAGATACATTAGGAATAGAAAAAGATTTTCTTTTTGAATGAATGAAAGCGCTCTTAGTTCAGTTCGGTAGAACGCGGGTCTCCAAAACCCGATGTCGTAGGTTCAAATCCTACAGAGCGTGATTCCATCTATTTTATGTCGAAGCAGAGTAAAATAACTTAACAAAATTGAATTGTAACTCCAATTTCAATTTGACCTCCTCTCTGGTCTGGAGGAGGTCAATCAAAAAAAAATGACTCAATCAAAGATCCAACTGATCCCCACGCCTGTATTGCAAATACGCAGTCACGAATAATCCCGCTAAAGTAATAGGAATTAGGCCTAAGACGATTCCAAATAGAAAAACTTCAATCATTTCGATTTGTTCGAGGGGATAAAAAAAGAGGTACGATCTATCCCTAAATAGTACTCTAAATTATCCACGAATCTCAATGACCAAGAAAAGAATTCCTAATTAGTCTGGAAAAGAGTCGTAGAATGCCAGGAATCCCAAAGAAAGATTTTTCTTTTCTGAATTATAATTATTCAGTCAATTCAAATAAGGCGTATCTTGTTCAAGCCAATAAATAGAGCTGGGGTTATAGTTAAAGCAGCCAGTAGAAAACCAAAATAACTAGTTAAAGTAAGCATGAAAGAGTTAAATTCCATTTATTTTTTTTTACTACACTACATATGTTGGTAAAGCATTTACCTAAGTTATGGAAAATTCAGAATTCATCAGTTATTTTAGATAATACTAAAAAACAAGGTAGAGTAAGATACAGAAGTGTAAAAGAAAGTGGATTCATCAGATGATACATGAGTCCCTAATTCCGAATCAAGAGATTTGTTGTGGAATTTGTCAATTGAGTAAAGTAATAATATTAAGAACTAGATCATCTAACCCCATTGAATTTCATTTTTTCATTCAATTTTCAGGGAAATTTTTGAATAAGAGATAAATAAACAATTGAATTTGAAAAAAAAACTTCTTTCTATTTTGGATAATTTCTTTTTCAATAGGACCCTCGTTTTGGAGTGAACGATCGAATATTCCCCTATTCCTTCTTATTTTAACTGATTGTATTCCATATGGAATAAGAGGAGAACAAAAGCATTCCACGACCTGCCAAGGGGCTGTTAAAAAAAAAAAGAAAGCTCTTCCTTGAATTTACTTTATTTTTATTCCTTTTTCGAACTCCAACCAAAGTAGATTCGAAGACGAGTCACTTCAATTATCCTTTTAAGTTCTATTCTATCTTCTGTCTTTCCCTATTTCATCTCGTAAAGTTCCGCGCTCGCAGTTTGGTCAAGAAAGTTAGACCTAATCCAACAAACAATACAAGGATGAATTACGAATTATGAAAGGATAGATTTCACATATACTTGTCCTTGTATTGTGTCAGTATGAGAATATCCTTCCTAAATTATTTATCCAAACCTATTGATCATTAACTTAGATTTTCCCAAGATTTTGGCTGCTATTCCGAATTACTCTATATATTCCGAAGCCAATGAAAAGTAAGTAGAACCTACAAAAATGGGGTTTTCTATTGATGCCTTGAATAACATATAGCTTACCTATAGACAAAAAAAATAAAAAAGTAATTATGTTTCGGAACCAGGCAAAACCAGATTGCTGTGCCATAGGAAGGATAGCTATACTAATTCGGTATACTCAAAATACACCTTTGGTACAAAATTGACAATCTCACAAGGATGAAATATCAGTAATTTTCTATTTACTGGTCGATCCCATCTTTTACGGAATCAATTCCTTTTTTGAATGTACAAAAATTTTGGGAGTTCAGCATGTCTGGAAGCACGGGAGAACGTTCTTTTGCTGATATTATTACCAGTATTCGATACTGGGTTATTCATAGCATTACTATACCTTCCCTATTCATTGCGGGTTGGTTATTTGTCAGTACGGGTTTAGCTTATGACGTGTTTGGAAGTCCTAGGCCAAACGAGTATTTCACGGAAAGCCGACAAGGAATTCCGTTAATAACCGACCGTTTTGATTCTTTAGAACAACTCGATGAATTTAGTAGATCCTTTTAGGAGGCCCTCAATGACCATAGATCGAACCTATCCTATTTTTACAGTGCGATGGCTGGCTATTCACGGACTAGCTGTACCTACTGTTTTTTTCTTGGGATCAATATCAGCAATGCAGTTCATCCAACGATAAAACAAATTCCAACTATAGAACTATGACACAATCAAACCCGAATGAACAAAATGTTGAATTGAATCGTACCAGTCTATACTGGGGTTTATTACTCATTTTTGTACTTGCTGTTTTATTTTCCAATTACTTCTTCAATTGAGAGAAAGAAAGAGACTAATAAGAATTCTCTTATCCCATTTGGAAGGATACCATCCTTATAACTACCCATGACTGTTTTTGTCTCTAGCATGACCAATTGATAAAATGTGGAGGAAAGTAGGGGAAATGGCCGATACTACTGGAAGAATTCCTCTTTGGCTGATAGGTACTGTAGCTGGTATTGCTGTGATTGGTTTAGTAGGTGTTTTCTTTTATGGTTCATATTCTGGATTGGGTTCATCTCTATAGTAATCGGAGGGACCAGATTGTAAACATGAAAAAGTAGGAGCTTAGCGGGTCCTTACCCCCCTTTATCTGATTAGAGCGGAAAGGACCCGCGGAATTTTTACTCTTATAACGCGAATTGAATCTATTCGATTCACTCTTATGAAGCAACAAGAAAAAGAGATCACTCGAGGATCCAATATCTTATTCCACGAAGGAAGTATCCTGAAAATCCTTGATTTAGTTTCGAGTAATAAACTAATAAAACCTTAATCAAAACTATTCAACTAGCCTAAAAATAAAAAAAACCTTCAATGGAAGAGTTTACTTTTTTTTTGCAAAATTTCTGTAAATTTGAAGTTGAACTTAATTAAACAAGCCAAGCAATTTGCTCACAATCACAAGAAATTTTTCCCCCGCCATATTTTCTTCCCCTCTGTTTGTCCACTACCTCGGCTAAACCTAAGCAAAAGAAAAAGAGGTCCAAGAGACAGACCCGAATAAAGAAGAAATAGTAATCTTTGACGAATTAGGAAGAAAAAGGATTCTTATTTTGATACAAGAAGAATCGGCACAAGAAAAAGCCTTTTTCTTGTGCCGAATAGACGATTAAGAAGACCTGCAATCCCTCCGAAAAGGAAGAAATTTTAATTTTATTGTTCTCGCCTTTGCCTTGGATTCTCTTCTTTTGCATGGGATATAAATAAGGAATTCCAGACATCTCATAAACAAAAAGCAGTCTAAACAAAAAAAGGATTTCCAAAATAGATCATAGATAATTCTAGCAATTGCCAATAAATCGAGGCTTTTTACCAACTTGATGGTAAGAAATCCCGGGACCTAGAAATTCATTTCGTACAATTGAACCTTTTCAAACTGTTTCTTTTTGAGAACCAAAAAAACTTGTGCCAAAATAACGGATGCGAAGAAGAACAAAAGGCCTTGGACACGTAATGGATCCTGAAGCACGATTTCTGCGTCCCCCTGACCAAAACCTCCCACATTAGGATTGCTTGTTAATGGTTGATCAAGCTTGATGGATTCCCCCTCTGAAACAAGAAGTTCTGGTCCGGGAGGTATAATATCAATCACTTGGCGTCCATCTGATGCATCAACTATGGATATTTCATACCCCCCCTTTTCTTTACGTAGTATTTTTCTTACTATACCTGTTGACGTAGCATTATAGACTGTATTGTTACTCTTGCTACCATCAGGATAGATCTGTCCTCTTCCTCGGTTTCCCCCTACATATATGGGATATTTTAAGAAATGAGCATCTTTCTTCGTAGCAGGATCAGGGGAAAGAATGGGAAAGACAATTTCACTATATTTCTTACCGGGAACAGGGCCTATCACAAGAATGTTTTTTTTATCGGGACGATAACTCTGAAAAGCAAGATTTCCTATCTTTTCTTTTAACTCAGGGGAAATACGATCGGGCGGCGCTAATTCGAATCCCTCGGGCAAAATAAGAACAGCACCTACATTCAACCCTCCCTTTTTTCCATTAGCAAGAACTTGTTTCAATTGCATATCATAAGGAATTCGAAGAACTGCTTCAAATACAGTATCGGGAAGCACAGCTTGGGGAACTTCAATATCGACGGGCTTGCTAGCTAAATGGCAATTGGCACATACAATTCGTCCAGTTGCTTCTCGTGGGTTTTCATAACCCTGCTGCGCAAAAATGGGATATGCATTTGAAATAGATGTCCGAGTTATTACGTATATCATGATCGCTACAGAAATCGATCGAGTTATCTGTTCCTTTACCCAAGAAAAAGTATTTCTATTTTCCATGTCCAATCGCAGATCCCAGAATTTCTACAATAAATTAGATAGGTAGCTAAGCTAATCTAGTTCCCTATACACGAATCTGTTGTCATTCTACTGCAACAGTTGTACTGCAATGATGAATACCTTAAAGTAGGTATAAATAGAAAGAATTTTGCTAAAATGGAAAAGGGCTTTCTTTCTAAAAAAAGATGCTTGCTAATTTGATTAATATTAATATCGGGAGATCAAATGAATTTATGCTTCACTAATTGAATGATAAATGACTACAAGCGAAGGAGATAGACGATTTAAACAAAAAAAGACCCAAAATTTCAAACATGTATCTAGAATTACTGGAAAACTACAAACAAAAATAGTGAAAATAAGCTCGTTAGGAGCCCATCCAAAATCGTTGTAGACCCAACGAATTACTAGTTCCCAACCACGGGTGGAGTGAAATCCAACAAAAAAATCAGTAACTAAAAGAATAAAAAAAGCTTTTATTGAGTCATTTAAATTATAGAAGAATTCCTGAACCCAAGAATTCAAAATGACAAGTTCCTCTTTACCCAGAAAAAAAGAACCACTTAGAATAGCCAAACAGATTATATTTGTCGAGAAATGCAAAATGGTATGGAGATGATCCTCATTATTTATTTTGACCCATTGTATTATTTCCTTGTGTATTCCTGTAGGAGGTTTTTGTACATGTGTCTTTAGTTTCCCTTTTATCATCTCGTCCAAGAGAGAAAGTTCTTCTAATTCTATGAATCTTTCTAGAATCCTTTTCTCTTGAATATCAGTTAAGAGAGTTTCGGATTGCCTGGTATTCCACCAATTCTTAATCCAAAGTTCCAGACATTTGTTAAATGAGGAAGAGACCCCCCAAGGCAAAAGTACGATAAATACAAGATATAGTAAAGAAGGCAATGCTTTCTTTTTTTTCATTTTTGATCCGTAAATGGAGTTGTTAATGAATATGCTTCATTCGCTGACTCTATTCCATTCCCTGACTCTATATGATGATATTTCTATTTCATGATATTTCTATTTCTTTGAAGCAAAAACTATATAGGTTTGATACCCTGTATCTATTCTTCTTTTTTGTATATTAGTTAGTAGTGGAATTTCAGTGCATTGGGTTCTTTCTTAGATCTAGATGGAATGAAATAGTGAAATAGAATAAAAAAAAAGCCCTTTCGGATGAAAAAAGAAGAATAGTATGCGATATATCTCACTTGGATAAAAAAAAATTAAAAGCAAATTTCTCTTATCCTCGTTTGTTCCTTCCTTTAGATAAATACTTAAAAATCCCCTTACAATAACAAATCCAATTTAGAAGGGACTTCCTCCCCGTGTTGAGAAAACTTTTCTTCTTCCAATTCTTCTTTTCTTCATTCAACTCAGTTCAAAAAAGATACCTCAAAATACTTCAATTGGTACGCGCAAGAAATAGGCCAATTCGGCAGCTTTTTGTTCAATTTCTCGTGGAGTAAAAAATTGATCATCAGTACGAGTCAAGGGAATGATCCCCTGGCCCCGGATTTCCATATAAAGAATACGACGAGGATAAAGACCCTCTTTAACCTGAATTCTAATTGATTGGATATCCCGCATAAGGAATCGAAGGAAGACGCGACGTTTTATTCCAGGGAATCCCCAACGAAAAATGCACACTATTCCCTCTTTTCTATCGAATCGGTCATAACCACTACCTACATTCCACAAAATAGTACACCACAAGTAGGAGCTAATGAATAGGCCTGCGATTCCGTAGAAAGACATCACGACCCCCTGCGGAAAAAAAAGAATTTCTTGAGATGGAAGTATAGATATAATATTCTTACCAAGATAACTGGAAATCCCAACCGATAAGAATCCTAGTGAACCTAGAAAAAGAATACAGGCCCAGAAAAAATTACCCCTTTTTCGAGAACCTTTTAGAAGTTCTACCCATATGTGTTCTGATCGCCAATTCATATTAGATATACTAAATCCAGCAGCGGTCGATTGAAATTGAGAGAATAAGCTAAATAATTTTGACTTTACTTTTTTTGATTCTGAAATCGCCTTCAGCAACTAGTACTCCTGTGAAATAATAGGTTAGATACATTGACTTTCTATTCAAAAAATATTCGTTGATTCAATTAAAATAAATAAAATAAAACTCGCTATACCTGGCTCTGCATATTCATGCATTTATGCTCGTAGCCTATATCCGCATCCATAACCGTTTTTCATTTGTGTGTAGAAAGTGTGTGTAGAAAAAGCCACATACCCTACCATATTATATTACTTACACTAAAAAATACTAGACAATCTTATTTTTTTGCACATAAAGAAATAAAGAAGTCATTGCAATTGCCGGAAATACTAAGCCTACTAAAGGCACGAAAATAGAAGGTAAGTTTAAATCCGTCATGGAATAGGTGTCTCAATTCAAATTTACTATTTCTATCTAGTCGAAAAATATCTTAAGATTCTTATGATATAATTAAGTATATCTATTATAAGGAATATTGACTATTGTATTGTATTTTTTATTTTTAGTTTGAAAAATATTCTGTAAAAAAAATGAAAGGATAATAAGAAAATTCCAAAAAAGGAGAACTAATTAAAAAGATTTTATTTTGATTTTCCCATCCTCATGGCCTTTCTATCTTTCTAATCTAATTTGAAATTGGATTCAAAAGAAAGCGGTTAGAATTTACTTCCTGCATACATACTTCTCTAGAAGCGCATACAATTGATAATACTATATTTTATTATTTTATTATTTTATTTGTATTTCTTTATTGTATTATACCTTAATATATATATTCTAGATATATAGAATAGACGAATCTCGATTTGTCAAGTCTCATGATCATATCATGATCTATTTTTATTCGGCTCAATCTTTTTTTTTTCTAAAAAAGATTGAGCCGAGTTTAATTGCAATCAATTAGAAGAATAAAGAAGAATTACTGCATTTCATAACTGATTTTTTTCTCTTTTTATTTCGTTTCTTTTTTATTTATACCTTCTTTATCTTTAGTTTTATCTAGTTAATCAATAGTATCTACCGGCTCGAACTCGAATTTGATCGCCTTCCATACTTCACAAGCTGCGGCTAGTTCAGGACTCCATTTGCAAGCTGCTCGGATAATTTCATTACCTTCGCGAGCAAGATCGCGCCCTTCGTTACGAGCTTGTACACAGGCTTCTAAAGCCACTCGATTAGCTGCTGCACCAGGTGCATTTCCCCAAGGATGTCCTAAAGTTCCTCCACCAAATTGTAATACAGAATCGTCCCCAAAGATTTCGGTCAGAGCTGGCATATGCCAAACATGAATACCACCTGAAGCTACCGGTATAACACCTGGCATGGATACCCAGTCCTGAGTGAAAAAGATACCGCGAGCACGATCTTTTTCAATAAAATCATCGCGCAATAAATCAACAAAACCTAAAGTCATTTCGCGTTCCCCTTCTAACTTACCTACTACTGTACCGGAGTGGATATGATCTCCCCCAGACATACGCAATGCTTTAGCTAATACACGGAAATGCATACCATGATTTTTCTGTCTATCAATAACTGCATGCATTGCACGGTGAATGTGAAGAAGTAGGCCATTGTCGCGGCAATAATGAGCCAAAGTAGTATTTGCGGTGAATCCCCCAGTTAAGTAGTCATGCATTACAATAGGAACCCCTAATTCTCTTGCAAATACAGCTCTCTAATCATTTCTTCACATGTACCCGCAGTCGCATTCAAGTAATGCCCCTTGATTTCACCGGTTTCGGCCTGTGATTTATAAATAGCTTCGGCACAAAAGACAAAACGGTCTCTCCAGCGCATAAATGGTTGTGAGTTTACGTTTTCATCATTTTGGTAAAATCAAGTCACCACGTAGACACTCATAACACGCTCTACCATAATTTTTTGCGGATAATCCCAATTTTGGTTTAATAGTACATCCCAATAAAGGACGACCATACTTGTTCAACTTATCTCTTTCAACTTGGATACCATGAGGCGGCCTTGGAAAGTTTTTGAATAAGTAGGGGGAATTCGTAGATCCTCCAAACGTAGAGCACGTAGGGCTTTGAAACCAAATACGTTACCTACAATGGAAGTAAACATGTTAGTAACGGAACCCTCTTCAAATAGGTCTAATGGATAAGCTACATAACAGATCCATTGGTTGTCTTCCCCAGCAACAGGCTCGATGTGATAGCATCGTCCTTTGTAACGATCAAGACTGGTAAGTCCATCAGTCCAAACAGTTGTCCATGTACCAGTAGAAGATTCGGCAGCTACTGCAGCCCCTGCTTCTTCGGGCGGAACCCAGGCTGAGGACTTACTCGGAATGCTGCCAAGATATCAGTATCCTTAGTTTCATACTCTGGGGTGTAGTAAGTCCAATTTATAATCTTTAACACCAGCTTGAAATCCAACACCTGCTTTATTTTCTGTTTGTTTGTGGTGACATAAGTCCCTCCCTATAACTCTTGAATTAAGAATTCTCACAATAACAGGGTCTACTCGATGTTAATTAGGCGTAAATGAAACTTTAGAAAAAATCTCGTAAAACAAAAAAAAGGATATTCAATTAATATAATATCAACTCATTAAAGAAAATTGAGGGCATGCTTAGGTTAATGAATATGTTTCATTCATATATAATGCGTACACCCTGTGTATGTTCTATCCTATAGGAATTCCACTATAGGAATTCGATAGGAATTGAGTTGTTGTTATGGTAAGTTAACACGGTTCGTTATTAAACCATGGATTTGATTTACCAAATCCATAATTATTGTATACTCTTTGATAGATATAGCGCAACCCAAATTAATTCCTAATCTTATTTTACAAGTTCTTAATAGTTCTCTTTCTTATTTTGAATGCAAATACCTACTAAATACTAATAAAATTCTTTGTTGACAGCAATCTATGCTTCACAGTAGTATATATTTTGTATATCGAAGTCCTAGATAGGAAAGTAGAGTAGGCACAGATCCTCCACAAAAGGCAAAATGTATGTATATGAAAAAAAGATTGATTGAACTTTCCAACGGACTCATTCCATGAGTAAACGATTGAATGGGATTCGCTTGGGCAACGAAATCAAGTCCTGGTCCCCTTTTCTCTCTTATTGAATTAACTAATTCATTTCCTTTTTACTTTTGGATTTTTTTTGATTTGATTTGGCATTATTCAACAATAAAAAAAGAAAAATTTCGACAAATTCCTTTTTTTAATTATGTGATAATTATGAGAACCAATCCTACTACTTCTCCTCCCGGGGTTTCCACAATTGAAGAAAAAAGTACAGGTCGTATCGATCAAATTATTGGACCCCGTGCTGGATGTCACTTTTCCCCAGCAAGTTACCTTATATTTATAACGCTTTGGTAGTCCAGAGTAGAGACACTGCCGATAAGCAAATTAATGTGACTTGTGAGGTACAACAATTATTAGGAAATAATCGAGTTAGAGCTGTAGCTATGAGTGCTACGGACGGGTTGATGAGAGGAATGGGTGATTGACACGGGAGCTCCTCTCAGTGTTCCGGTCGGTGGAGCTACTCTCGGACGAATTTTCAACGTTCTTGGGGAGCCTGTTGACAATTTGGGTCCTGTAGATAGTAGTGCAACGTTCCCTATTCATAGATCTGCGCCTGCCTTTATCGAGTTAGATACGAAATTATCCATCTTTGAAACAGGTATTAAGGTCGTCGATCTTTTAGCTCCTTATCGACGTGGAGAAAATAGGACTATTTGGGGGGGCTGGAGTAGGTAAAACAGTACTGATCATGGAATTAATCAATAACATTGCTAAAGCTCATGGGGGCGTATCCGTATTCGGTGGAGTAGGGAACGGACTCGTGAAGGAAATGATCTTTATATGGAAATGAAGGAATCCGGAGTAATTAATGAAAAAAATATTGAGGAATCAAAGGTAGCTCTAGTCTATGGCCAAATGAATGAACCACCGGGAGCTCGTATGAGAGTTGGTTTAACTGCCCTAACTATGGCGGAATATTTCCGAGATGTTAATAAGCAAGACGTGCTTTTATTTATCGATAATATCTTTCGTTTGTTCAAGCAGGATCAGAGGTATCCGCTTTATTAGGGAGAATGCCCTCCGCAGTGGGTTATCAACCTACTCTTAGTACAGAAATGGGTTCTTTGCAAGAAAGAATTGCTTCTACTAAAAAGGGATCTATAACTTCGATTCAAGCAGTTTATGTACCTGCAGACGATTTGACCGACCCTGCCCCTGCCACAACATTTGCACATTTGGATGCTACTACCGTACTTTCCAGAGGATTAGCTTCCAAGGGTATTTATCCAGCAGTAGATCCTTTAGATTCAACCTCGACTATGTTACAGCCTCGGATCGTTGGCAACGAACATTATGAAACTGCGCAAAGAGTTAAGGAAACTTTACAACGTTACAAAGAACTTCAGGACATTATCGCAATTCTTGGCTTGATGAATTATCGGAAGAGGATCGTTTAACTGTAGCAAGAGCAAGAAAAATTGAGCGTTTCTTATCACAACCGTTCTTTGTGGCAGAAGTTTTTACTGGTTCTCCCAGGAAAGTATGTTGCTCTTGCGGAAACTATTAGGGGATTTCAACTAATCCTTTCGGAGAATTAGACGGCCTACCTGAACAGGCTTTTTATTTGGTGGTAACATCGATGAAGCTAGCACGAAAGCTATAACCTTAGAAGAGGAGAACAAATCGAAGAAATGAATTAAATCTTTATGTACTGACTCCTAAGCGAATTATTTGGGATTGTGAAGTGAAGAAATCATTTTATCCACTAATAGTGCCAAATTGGCGTATTACCAAACCACGCCCCCCATTAACACAGCAGTAGATATGGGTCCTTTGAGAATACGCCTCCTCAACGACCAATGGTTAACAGCGGTTCTGTGGAGCGGTTTTGCGAGAATAGTTAATAATGAGATCATCATTTTAGGAAATGATGCGGAACTGGGTAGTGATATTGATCCGGAAGAAGCTCAAAAGGCACTTGAAATAGCCGAAGCTAACTTGAGTAAAGCTGAGGGTACGAAAGATTTGGTTGAAGCGAAGCTCGCTCTCAGACGAGCTAGGATACGAATCGAGCTGTCAATTGGATTCCCCATCCAATTGAAGACAATCCAGTGGTTTATAGTTGATACAAAGAAAAAGGGAAGAGGGGTAGAAAAAGTTATTAGATAGTGAAGCGAAGTAAGTCCAATGCTATCTAGTAATTTTTCTACCTACTTACCTACTATTGGATTTGAACCAATGACTCCCGCCGTATGAAAGCAATACTCTAACCACTGAGTTAAGTAGGCAATTTATCACCACAAAGGAAGACCCATTACTTCGATCGATTATATATTGAATCCCTTTTCTAAGCAATACCGCTCTGTTATTGGTCTGTTATATACTAAATACTAAACTAAATACTAAACAGATACAGATCAAAGGGGTATCCTCTGCATTAAAAATATTCATCTTGACAAGAAATTATCTATATGTTAAGATATCTGTGATAAGGGCTATAGCTCAGTTCGGTAGAGCAACTCGTTTACACGTGCGCCAATGCTTTTCAAAGGAGCTTATTATGCAATGAACATAATCGATCTTATTGCAAAATCAATGTCTTACTTCATAGATTCGAGAGAATAGGAGAACAGTAGCCTGACAAACAGTCGGTTCAGTCCGATTCAGGTGCCAATTCAGGTGCCTAATCAAATAGAACCCTTATGGATTTGCTAGTTGATAAGGTAAAATATCCAGCCCACTAAATGCTAGGCGTAATGAGGATAAGGGCCTCCAAAAAACTTCTTTTCGTTCTATGAACTTTAAGGTGTATGAAGTCTCATAGTTAACTCTTGCAGTGAACGATAGAGACTCCATTTCACTTAGGTTGATTTAATTTAGACCGGAGGCAGACCTAAGTCAAGGTAATCCTCCTTTGAAACACTTGGTATTGCTCCTAGATAGATCATAATACAAAAAATCAATCAGAGCACAGGAGCCATCTCATTATCTTTCCGTAAAGAAAAAACTATGGTGGACTAACTGATCTTTAAATCAGTTTATGAAAGAGCCAATGCAAAAAAATGCATGTTGGGTCTTTGAAACAGTTCAAATCATTTCGATAATAATCCGTTTGATCTGTTTTACCGAGAAGGTCTACGGTTCGAATCCGTATAGCCCTAATATGCCCTTTTTTAGATTTTAGGATCTCTATCCTATGTTTTCTTTAGTTTAGTATAGTTTTCATTTTCTCATTAGTATTTGTTTATAGACTGGATAGGCGCCTGCGACATAGAATAGAGATAAAAGCATTACCAAAGGCTCATTCATCGAAAATCAAAATCATACAGACAGGAAAAGAAAAACGAATTTCTATCAAATCAATAGAAGAAAGGATCCTTTCCCTGATTTGAATCCCGTCCTCCTTCAAATAGGATATCTCTAGACTTCCCTATAATAACTGCAATGATTTTATCCATTTTGCGAATTCCTACTTTGTTTTAAGTATATTTATACTTTGTTTATAGATACATTATGTAAATTGATCAACTTTAAATAGAAAAAATAAAGTAAAGAGTAAATAAGAAAACAGAATATTCTGTCTCATAGTTCTGAAATAGAGTTCTTTATTTTTATTTTATAGTATTACTTCTCATTAATTATACTGCATAGATTAGTCCTACTATCTTAATTAGGTTCTAATTAGTAGTATTCTCATTTTTATTTAATAGTCTCTTATTATTTTATTATTAAATATTAAATAAAGGATAGAGCTATTCTTTTTTCTAGAGATTCTAGAGAAAGCGAGACAAAGTGAAACGAGAAAGTTTTCTTTATATAAGAATTAGATCTACATACACCATATCTAAATAGAATGGAAATCCAAAAGAAAGGGAGTTGGGATTCCATTGATGAATCTTTAAAGAAGATGCAGCACAGAGGAAACAAAGGCTAACTAAGCGCTTTTGTTTGAACAAAAAAGATTCTTGTTTCACCGAGGAAAAGAGAGAAGTTCTGGATAAATTGACAATGCTGAATTGAATTGACTAATTTAAGTTCCGCCTATTCCACATTAATGGGAGTACATTATGTTTCTGCTTCACGAATATGATATTTTTTGGACATTTCTAATAATAGCAAGCCTTATTCCTATTTTGGCATTTTCGATTTCAGGACTTTTAGCCCCGGTTAGTGAAGGACCAGAGAAGCTTTCTAGTTATGAATCGGGTATAGAACCCATGGGAGGGGCTTGGTACAATTCCGAATACGCTATTATATGTTTGCGCTCGTTTTTGTTGTTTTTGATGTGGAAACCGTCTTTCTATACCCTTGGGCAATGAGTTTCGACGTATTGGGTGTATCCGTTTTTATCGAAGCTTTGATTTTCGTGCTTATCTTAGTTGTTGGTTTAGTTTATGCATGGCGAAAAGGAGCCTTGGAATGGTCTTAACTGAATATTTAGACAAAAAAAAGAAGGAAAAGATTCTATTGAGACAGTTATGAATTTGATTGAGTTTCCCTTACTTGACCAAACAAGTTCCAATTCTGTTATTTCAACTACACCAATGATCTTTCGAATTGGTCAAGACTCTCCAGTTTATGGCCCCTTCTATACGGTACCAGTTGTTGTTTCATTGAATTTGCTTCATTAATAGGCTCACGATTCGACTTTGATCGTTATGGATTGGTACCAAGATCAAGTCCTAGGCAAGCAGACCTAATTTTAACAGCCGGTACGGTAACAATGAAAATGGCTCCCTCTTTAGTGAGATTATACGAGCAAATGCCTGAACCAAAATACGTCATTGCTATGGGAGCCTGTACTATTACAGGGGGAATGTTCAGTACGGATTCCTATAGTACTGTTCGGGGAGTTGATAAGTTAATTCCTGTGGATGTCTACTTGCCGGGCTGCCCACCTAAACCGGAGGCAGTTATAGATGCCCTAACAAAACTTCGTAAGAAGATATCGCGAGAAATAGTTGAGGATCGAACTCTATCTCAAAATAAAAATAGATGTTTTACTACCAGTCACAAGCTTTATGTTAGGCGCAGTACTCATACAGGAACTTATGAGCAAGAATTGCTCTATCAATCACCATCTACATTAGATATATCTTCTGAAACTTTTTTCAAATCCAAAAGTTCAGTACCTTCCTACAAATTAGTGAATTAGGAGAGGGGCTCTTTTGTGTAGAAAATAAAAAGCAGGGCAATCTTTCAAACTTGCATCCGAAATGTGAAATATTTATACAAAGAGGGAGAGATGAAGACAATGCAGCAGGTTGGTTATCTAATTGGCTAGTCAAAACATGAGGTGGTTCATAGATCTTTGGGCTTTGATCACCGAGGAATAGAGACTTTACAAATAAAAGCAGGGGATTGGGATTCCATTGCTGTCATTTTATATGTATATGGTTACAATTATTTACGCTCCCAATGTGCTTATGATGTAGCACCCGGTGGATCTTTAGCTAGCGTGTATCATCTTACGAGAATACAATATGGTATAGATAATCCAGAAGAAGTCTGCATAAAAGTCTTTGCCCAAAAGGATAATCCTAGAATTCCGTCTGTCTTCTGGATTTGGAGAAGTGCCGATTTTCAAGAACGCGAATCTTATGATATGGTGGGAATCTCTTATGATAATCATCCGCGCCTTAAACGTATCCTAATGCCTGAAAGTTGGATAGGCTGGCCCTTACGTAAGGGATTATATAACCCCCAATTTTTATGAAATACAAGATGCTCATTGAATGATAAGAAATTCATGCTCACTTATACAACACAACTCCAGATTTTATTCAGTCAAGGAATATTTTTAGGTTCTTTTCCTAGATGAAACGGAAT
>NW_027333134.1:0-44753 GCF_002575655.3 Aegilops tauschii subsp. strangulata
AAAAAAGGAAAGGTTCATAGAATTTTCTTCCCCTTCCCCTTTCCCCGAACTAAATCGCCCTAAGACCATTACCATTAATTTGTATTTTCCCATCAACTAGCTAAAATTGATTAACCCTAGGATTAGGATCCTTTTTTCTTTTTTCCTCTATGTGTATTTTACATACCACAGTAATTTGCTATAGAGAATTTCTAATTTCTATTAAATCAAAATAAGATAATATAAGATATTATTGCTGGAAAAAATTGTTATTTGATTTGATACATTGTGATCCTTAACGTTGATGAATTAAGAAAAACGGAAAGAGAGGGATTCGAACCCTCGGTAAACAAAAGTCTACATAGCAGTTCCAATGCTACGCCTTGAACCGCTCGGCCATCTCTCCTACATAACTTATTATGGAAAATAAACTGAGTGAATAGCGAGTTTTCTTATTCCTGCAGTACAGGTACAACCGCAACCACTCGGGGGTTCCATAGTTCTATTGGAAAAATTCCTTTTGATCTAAGTGGAAGGATACAGGATTTTTTACTAGAAATTGCGCTCGCTATAAAAAAAAAGTTTTAATTTGGGTTTTCCCGCAACTAAAGAAAAAGAAAATGGAAGAATTCTTCTTATTGCATAATAAAATAAAGAAACCTTAGAATTCCGTTTGCATAAGATACGCTACACCATACTATCGAAATCAAAAATAGGGTATGAGACAATTAATAACTTTGAAAACACGAAATAGTTGATAACATAAGTTGTTGTTCAGAAATAGCAAAGTGGAATGAAATCCAGTCTTAGTCAAATATTTCATATCTCTTCGTGTCCAAGCAGAAGGAAAAGGATACAATTTGAGCTGAGCGGAAAATCCATATCTCTATCTCTCTTATCCATTTAAAGCATATGGATTTAGAGTAGAGCATATGGATCAATCTATTTATAATTATAAGAATCGAATGTGTTTGTTTTTATGTTATTTTGTGAAGGAATGAAAACAATTCTATATAGAATGGGTTGGGAATTATGCCTAGATCCCGTGTAAATGGAAATTTCATTGATAAGACCTCCTCAATTGTAGCCAATATTTTATTGCGAATAATTCCGACAACCTCAGGAGAAAAAAAGGCATTTACTTATTATAGAGATGGTGCGATTTGACTCTTTTTTTTTGCTTTTTTTTAGCCCTACCTATACCTCAGTCTTACGAAAAAGAGAGGGGGTTGGCATAGAGAGAACCAAATTTGTAAAGCAAACAAACCCACGCTTCGGGAAGGTGAGGCGAACTAACAATTCCTTCCGTCGTGTATCCTCGATTGATGCGGCTTCAGATACTTCAATTGTAGATTTGAGTATTGAGCGAAAGGTTACACCTACAGGATATGGTATGGTATGGATTACAGGCCAATCCTACTCTATTAGTATCCGTAGGCAGCATAGGGGAGAAAAGCACTACACCTAGAAATAGGAATCAACAAGAGAAAAACTTTGTTAGAAATTACCCCTTTCCTGATCGGTATCAGGGCTGGGAAGAATGGTTGGGATAACAAACAACCATCAGGTTTGTACTTTGGATACCCCTATAACCATCAAAGATCGTTGAAGTAGCTAATTCCTCTAAATAGGAGGCGTTGAGAACAAAGAAATTATTGGAGCATCGTTTTCCTCTAGCATTAATAGAATTCATTGGTGTTAAGAAAAACCTCTTGTGGGAAGGTTGGCTAGAGATTTCTTGGAAAAATACCAGCCCCTTTCGGTTCATAATGAGACGGGACTAATTCTATTTTGATTCTATAGATTATTTCGCTTAGTACTATTATGTACAGAAGGGAGGAGCCGTATGAGATGAAAACCTCATGTACGGTTTTGGAACGGAGATTTTTTGAATAGAATGAACGACCGTAACGGATGTTGGCTCAATCCGAAGGAAATTATGCGGAAGCTTTGCAAAATTATTATGAAGCTACGCGACTAGAAATCGATCCCTATGATCGAAGTTATATACTCTATAACATAGGCCTTATACACACAAGCAATGGAGAGCATACAAAGGCTTTGGAATATTATTTCCGGGCACTAGAACGAAACCCCTTCTTACCGCAAGCTTTTAATAATATGGCCGTGATCTGTCATTACGTGCGACTATCTCCACTATAGAAAGAAAAAAAAAAAGAGAGGATCAAATTTTCTAGTAAATACTAGAAAAAAGGGCTTTCTACATAGGGATCGTAAAAACAACGATTTTTCCCTATCAGCTGTAGGAAGGAAGGACACTTCACGAGAATCAAAAAACGAAGAAAGTATGGCCTATACTACTACTCTATGGATAAAGTTTCTCAAATTGATAGAGAAAGCACCGTAAAGATCAATTAGTGAGCGACTGGGTCGATACAACTAAAAAAAACTGCTTACTTATCCCATGATATGGGGCAAAATTTAGGAATCCGCTTATGTAATAGAGCCGATCCACTAAGGGATTAAGCAGCGGTGTAGTATCAGATCCCAAAGATAGTAAGTTCTTTTTTCTTTCTTATGGAAAAAAGTCTTTTTCAAGGATTCTATAGAGATTTCATATATGAAAACGGGATAGTTACCTTTCAGAAAATTTGAACGAAGGCTCTATATCTATCTATGCTTCATTCTTCTGAAGGTGGGAAAAAAGATCAAACTGATTATTGATAAAAATTAGGGTTTGAAACTTAGGTAATTAATTTCTTCTGCTTAACCCAAGAACAAATTGGATCGATTTTTGATAAATCGAATTCAGTTAAGATAGGGGAAATTCAGATAGCAATTTCTGAGCCGTATGAGGTAGGAAACTCTCAAGTACGGTTCTAAGGGAAGGAACTTCCTATTCCGACCGAGGAGAACAGGCCATTCTACAGGGTGATTCGGAAATTGCGGAAGCTTGGTTTGATCAAGCTGCTGAATATTGGAAACAAGCTATAGCGCTTACTCCGGGAAATTATATTGAAGCACAGAACTGGTTGAAGATTACGAAGCGCTTTGAATTTGAATAAGACCATGCTCCTTCTTTTTCATAAAATGGGTGGTTTGGTTGTTGATCCATTAATCAAATAAATTAGGTCGTAAGATCGAATCAAGAATTTCATTATATCCATTTCTTATACCTTCTATTTTATATGATATTTCATAAGAATAAACCATAGGGATAGGGTCTAGAATAGAAGTAATAAACTGAATAAAAAGAGGGGGCAATCTAAATATTGCTAATATATTAGGACCATCTTATTAATAATTCTAATGAGTTATCTTGGAATTTAGAATCAAATAAAAAACCCTATATTATGCTCAAGGAAAGTAGATATAGATAGGAGCTTATGCCCTCAAAAAAAAATACACTAGTTTCTTAAATTAAAAATAAAAAAGATTTTTTTCTTACGTCGAGAAATATTTGTTTTTCCAAGATAAACAATGTCCGTTAGGCACCTAATCTTTATGTCATAATAGACCCGAACACTTGCCTCGGATTGACTTCAATATATAATTGCTCCAGTGAATAACTAAAAAAAAATAGAAGGATGGTAGATAGTAAAGAAAAGAACTAATCACAATATCTATCTTTCAAAATCTATCTTTCAAAATCTATCTTTCAAAATATATATCTTTCAAAGATTCACTAAAAAGACAGTTGGCGGGTCTCTTTGTATGTCTTGTCCGGAAAGAGGAGGACTTAATGATTATTCGTTCGCCGGAACCAGAAGTAAAAATTGTTGTGGATAGGGATCCTGTAAAAACATCTTTTGAGGAATGGGCCAGACCCGGCCATTTCTCAAGAACACTAGCTAAGGGCCCTGATACTACCACTTGGATCTGGAACCTACATGCTGATGCTCACGATTTCGATAGTCATACTGGTGATTTGGAGGAGATTTCTCGAAAAGTCTTTAGTGCTCATTTCGGGCAACTTTCCATTATCTTTCTTTGGTTGAGTGGCATGTACTTTCATGGCGCCCGTTTTTCCAATTATGAAGCATGGCTAAGTGATCCTACTCACATTGGACCCAGTGCTCAGGTAGTTTGGCCTATAGTAGGGCAAGAAATATTGAATGGTGATGTAGGCGGGGGTTTCCGAGGAATCCAAATAACCTCTGGTTTTTTTCAGCTTTGGCGAGCATCTGGAATAACTAGTGAATTACAACTCTATTGTACTGCAATTGGTGCATTGATTTTTGCAGCGTTAATGCTTTTTGCTGGTTGGTTCCATTATCACAAAGCCGCTCCCAAATTGGCCTGGTTCCAAGATGTAGAATCCATGTTGAATCACCACTTAGCGGGATTATTAGGACTTGGGTCTCTTTCTTGGGCGGGGCACCAAATTCATGTATCTTTACCAATTAACCAATTTCTTGACGCTGGGGTGGATCCTAAAGAGATACCACTTCCTCATGAATTTATCTTGAATCGGGACCTTTTGGCTCAACTTTATCCTAGTTTTGCCGAAGGAGCAACCCCTTTTTTCACTTTAAATTGGTCCAAATACGCAGAATTTCTGACTTTTCGCGGAGGACTAGATCCAGTAACCGGTGGTCTCTGGCTGACCGATATTGCGCACCATCATTTAGCTATTGCTATTCTTTTCCTAATCGCAGGTCATATGTATAGGACCAATTGGGGTATTGGCCATGGACTTAAAGATATTTTGGAGGCTCACAAGGGCCCATTTACAGGACAAGGCCATAAGGGTCTTTATGAAATCTTAACAACGTCATGGCATGCTCAATTATCTCTTAACCTAGCTATGCTAGGCTCTACAACCATTGTTGTAGCTCATCATATGTATTCTATGCCTCCCTATCCATACCTAGCTACTGACTATGGTACACAACTTTCCTTGTTCACACACCACATGTGGATTGGCGGATTTCTAATAGTCGGTGCTGCTGCACATGCAGCAATTTTTATGGTAAGAGACTATGATCCAACTACTCGATACAACGATCTATTAGATCGCGTCCTTAGACACCGCGATGCAATCATATCCCACCTTAACTGGGTATGTATATTTCTAGGTTTTCACAGTTTTGGCTTGTACATTCATAATGATACCATGAGTGCTTTAGGCCGTCCACAAGATATGTTTTCGGATACTGCCATACAATTACAACCTATCTTTGCTCAATGGGTACAAAATATCCATGCTACTGCGCCTGGCGTAACAGCTCCTGGTGCAACAACAAGTACTAGCTTAACGTGGGGAGGCGGCGAGTTAGTAGCAGTAGGTGGCAAAGTGGCTTTGTTACCTATTCCATTAGGAACCGCAGATTTTTTAGTCCATCACATTCATGCATTTACCATACATGTGACTGTATTAATACTTTTGAAAGGTGTTTTATTTGCTCGGAGTTCCCGTTTGATACCCGATAAAGCAAATCTAGGTTTTCGCTTTCCTTGCGATGGGCCTGGCCGAGGGGGAACATGTCAAGTATCCGCCTGGGATCATGTTTTCTTAGGTTTATTCTGGATGTACAATGCAATTTCGGTAGTCATTTTCCATTTCAGTTGGAAAATGCAGTCGGATGTTTGGGGTACTATAAGTGATCAAGGGGTGGTAACTCATATTACAGGGGGAAACTTTGCACAGAGTTCCATTACGATTAATGGGTGGCTTCGAGATTTCTTGTGGGCACAGGCATCGCAAGTCATTCAGTCTTATGGTTCTTCATTATCTGCATATGGTCTTTTTTTCTTAGGTGCTCATTTTGTCTGGGCCTTCAGTTTAATGTTTTTATTCAGCGGCCGTGGTTATTGGCAAGAACTCATTGAATCTATCGTTTGGGCTCATAACAAATTAAAAGTTGCTCCTGCTACTCAGCCTAGAGCCTTGAGCATTATACAAGGACGCGCTGTAGGAGTAACCCATTACCTTCTGGGTGGAATTGCCACGACATGGGCATTCTTCTTAGCGAGAATTATTGCAGTAGGATAGTGGCTAGGAGGATTTGAAAGGCATTATGGAATTAAGATTTCCCAGGTTTAGCCAAGGCTTAGCTCAGGACCCCACTACTCGTCGTATTTGGTTTGGTATTGCTACCGCACATGATTTCGAAAGTCATGATGATATTACTGAAGAACGTCTTTATCAGAACATTTTTGCTTCTCACTTTGGGCAATTAGCAATAATCTTTCTATGGACGTCCGGAAATCTGTTTCATGTAGCTTGGCAAGGAAATTTTGAATCATGGATACAGGATCCTTTACACGTAAGACCTATTGCTCATGCGATTTGGGATCCTCATTTTGGTCAACCCGCTGTGGAAGCCTTTACTCGAGGAGGTGCTGCTGGTCCAGTGAATATTGCTTATTCTGGAGTTTATCAGTGGTGGTATACAATAGGATTACGCACCAATGAGGATCTTTATACTGGAGCTCTTTTTCTATTATTTCTTTCTACGCTGTCCTTAATAGCGGGTTGGTTACATCTACAACCCAAATGGAAACCAAGCCTTTCGTGGTTCAAAAACGCGGAATCTCGTCTCAATCATCATTTGTCAGGACTTTTCGGGGTAAGTTCTTTGGCTTGGACAGGACATTTAGTTCATGTTGCTATTCCCGCATCCAGGGGGGAGTACGTTCGATGGAATAATTTCTTAGATGTATTACCCTATCCCCAGGGGTTGGGACCCCTTTTGACGGGTCAATGGAATCTTTATGCCCAAAACCCTGATTCGAGTAATCATTTATTTGGTACCGCTCAAGGAGCGGGAACTGCCATTCTAACTCTTCTTGGGGGATTCCACCCACAAACGCAAAGTTTGTGGCTGACCGATATGGCTCACCATCATTTAGCTATTGCATTTATTTTTCTCATTGCCGGTCACATGTATCGAACTAACTTCGGAATTGGGCACAGTATTAAAGATCTTTTAGAAGCGCATACTCCTCCGGGGGGTCGATTAGGGCGTGGGCATAAGGGCCTTTATGACACAATCAACAATTCGATTCATTTTCAGTTAGGTCTTGCTCTAGCTTCTTTAGGGGTTATTACTTCCTTAGTAGCTCAACATATGTACTCTTTACCTCCTTATGCATTCATAGCACAAGACTTTACTACTCAAGCTGCTTTATATACTCATCACCAATATATTGCAGGGTTCATCATGACAGGGGCTTTTGCTCATGGAGCTATTTTTTTCATTAGGGATTACAATCCGGAACAGAATGAGGATAATGTATTGGCAAGAATGTTAGACCATAAAGAAGCTATCATATCTCATTTAAGTTGGGCTAGCCTCTTTCTAGGATTCCATACCTTGGGCCTTTATGTTCATAACGACGTCATGCTTGCTTTTGGTACTCCAGAAAAGCAAATCTTGATCGAACCTATATTTGCCCAATGGATACAATCTGCTCATGGCAAGACGACATATGGGTTCGATATACTCTTATCTTCAACGAATGGCCCCGCTTTCAATGCGGGTCGAAGCCTATGGTTGCCCGGATGGTTGAATGCTGTTAATGAGAATAGTAATTCGCTTTTCTTAACAATAGGACCTGGGGATTTCTTGGTTCATCATGCTATTGCTCTAGGTTTGCATACAACTACATTGATTTTAGTAAAGGGCGCTTTAGATGCACGCGGTTCCAAATTAATGCCAGATAAAAAGGATTTTGGATATAGTTTTCCTTGTGACGGCCCAGGGCGCGGCGGTACTTGTGATATTTCTGCTTGGGACGCATTTTATTTGGCAGTTTTCTGGATGTTAAATACCATTGGGTGGGTTACTTTTTATTGGCATTGGAAACATATCACATTATGGCAGGGCAACGTTTCACAATTTAATGAATCCTCCACTTATTTGATGGGATGGTTAAGAGATTACCTATGGTTAAACTCTTCACAACTTATCAATGGATATAATCCTTTTGGGATGAATAGTTTATCGGTATGGGCGTGGATGTTCTTATTTGGACATCTTGTTTGGGCTACTGGATTTATGTTCTTAATTTCCTGGCGGGGGTATTGGCAGGAATTAATTGAGACTTTAGCATGGGCTCATGAACGCACACCTTTAGCTAATTTAATTCGCTGGAGAGATAAGCCCGTGGCTCTTTCCATTGTGCAAGCAAGATTGGTTGGATTAGCTCACTTTTCCGTGGGTTATATATTCACTTATGCAGCTTTCTTGATTGCCTCAACATCAGGCAAGTTTGGTTAATTTAGTTTGTTTTTTTGTACTGTATCAGCACCTAGTTCATTACTCTTGATAGAGAGGGAGGATCTGCCTTTTTAGATTTCTTTTTCTATTTATTTTTCCATCTAGGATTAGAACCGTATACTTGGTAATAATAGCAACGACACATTATGGCAAAAAAAAGTTTGATTCAGAGGGAGAAGAAGCGGCAGAAATTAGAACAGAAATATCATTTGATTCGTCAATCTTTAAAAAAAAAGATAAGAAGCAAAGTTTCTCCCTTGAGTTTGAGTGAAAAAACGAAAATGCGAGAAAAATTGCAATCCCTACCGCGTAATAGTGCACCTACACGCCTTCATCGACGTTGTTTTTTGACCGGAAGACCTAGAGCTAACTATCGACATTTTGGGCTATCCGGACACGTACTTCGAGAAATGGTTTATGAGTGTTTGTTACCGGGTGCAACAAGATCCAGTTGGTAAGGATAAAATACCCTTTCGTATTTGTATGGATTTCTGGAATTGATAATCATAGAGGAGCCCTCTTTACCATTCTGTATAAATGGACTATTCTATTTGTATAGATATTGGTAGAGGGGCGTATCCAACCCTCTTTTATCCACTAGTTACCCCTCTTTAGTTTAAGAGTATAGAGCAGTTTGGTAGCTCATAAGGCTCATAACCTTGGGGTTGCGGGTTCGATTCCCACTACCGGCTCCATACTCCTTCTTTATGATATATGCATGATATAATATATACATCATGCATTTGTATCTGGATTTTTTGATTTCCTAAAAGAGTTTTGGTCTAACAGTTTTTTCTCGGAAGAAGCAAAAAAATAAAAGAAAGAATAAAATATGAAAGAAAAGCGTCCATTGTCTAATGGATAGGACAGAGGTCTTCTAAACCTTTGGTATAGGTTCAAATCCTATTGGACGCAATCTTATTTCTATCTATTCTTTAAATAACTATACTAAACTAAAAACAAAGAAAACTTTTTTGCATGATTCAAATGAAAAAGCTTTCTCAACGATTCCTATTCTACTAACAAGAGTAGACATGCAAAATTTATTTGTTACTGAAGAGAAAACCGTTCCAGCTGTTCCTGAATAGCTTCCTTCAAAAGGATTTCCGCTTGCTCGGTGAATGTCTTGCTAGAAGATATAATTTCTTGGAATTGAGGTTTAGTATCTTTTAGATGTTTACGTAACTCATCCAGAAATTTATTTACCTGTTCAATTTCTAACGAATCAAGATATCCTCTTGTTCCGGTATAAATAGTAGCTATCTGCTCTTCCACTGGGAGAGGATTTGCCTGGGATTGTTTAAGCAATTCCCTTAATCGTCGACCCCTTGCCAATTGATTCTGACTTGTTTTATCGAGAGCAGAGGCGAATTGTGCAAAGGCTTGTAACTCTGCGAATTGCGCTAGTTCCAATTTTGATTTGCCAGCTACTTGTTTCATGGCTTTAATTTGAGCCGCGGATCCTACTCTGGAAACAGAAATACCCACATTAATAGCGGGTCGAATTCCGGCATTGAATAGATCCGCAGATAAGAATATTTGTCCATCTGTAATGGAGATTACATTAGTAGGAATATAGGCGGAAACGTCTCCAGATTGAGTCTCAACTATTGGTAAAGCGGTCATACTTCCTTCGCCTAAAAGAGAATTTAATTTAGCGGCTCTTTCTAAAAGGCGTGAATGCAAATAAAAAACATCCCCTGGATAAGCCTCACGGCCGGGAGGTCTTCTTAATAGAAGGGACATTTGGCGATAAGCTTGTGCCTGTTTGGAGAGATCATCATAAATTATTAAAGTATGCCGTTCGCGGTACATAAAATACTCAGCCAGGGCTGCTCCCGTATAAGGAGCGAGGTATTGTAATGTAGCAGGTGAATCCGCCATTTCAGCTACTACAATAGTGTATTCCATAGCCCCCTCCTCATGGAAAGTAGTTACTACTTGAGCTACGGAGGATGCTCTTTGACCGATAGCTACATAAACACATATTACACCTTGCCCTTTTTGATTGAGAATTGTATCTGTGGCTACTGCTGTTTTGCCAGTCTGTCTGTCCCCAATAATTAACTCTCGCTGACCGCGCCCTATAGGGATCATCGAATCGATAGCAATAAGCCCTGTTTGAAGAGGTTCGTATACGGAACGCCTGGAAATTATACTTGGAGCAGGAGATTCAATTAAGCGAGATTCGGAAGCTATAATTTCGCCTTTCCCATCAATAGGTTTAGCCAGAGCATTTACAACACGACCCAAGTAAGCCTCACTCACGGGTATCTGAGCAATTCTTCCTGTTGCTTTTACAAAACTTCCCTCTTGTATCATCAACCCATCGCCCATTAATACAATCCCAACATTTTTGGATTCCAAATTCAGAGCAATACCCCTAGTACCTTCTGCAAATTCGACTAATTCACCTGACATTATTTCACCAAGACCTATAATACGAGCAATCCCATCCCCCACTTGAACTACGCGACCTATATTCTCAATCCCTACTTTCCTATTATATTGTTCAATACGTTCGCGGAGAATTTTATGAATTTCGTCGACTCGAAGGGTTGCCATTAGTGTTTCTTGACTCTTTTTTCGGAAGCAAGGGGAAAAATAATGCCTAAATTCTAAACGAAAGTAGAAGTTCAAGGCCTAATTAATTTAATTATCTCTTCCATTCCAGGGACCCGAGAATGCCAATATTAGCACGAATCGTACGGAAATGTAACTCGGTATTCAAACAACTATTCAGAGTTCCTAGAGCTCCTTGTACGGCCTGTTGGAAAACCCGCTGTCGGACCTGATTCATTGCCCTTTGTTTTTCAAAATAAAGGGTTTCGTTTTTAGACTTTTCCAATTGTTCCAAACTAATAGAAGTAGCATTAATCAAATTTGCTTTTTCTCGTTCTATCTCAGAGTATCCATTCATTCGATACTCATCCGCTTCTAGTTCGACTTTCTGTAATCGAATCCGAGCTTTTTCGAGTTGCTCAATGGTCCCTCTACGCAATTCTTCTGAATTTCGAATAGTACTCAAGATCCTCTGTTTTCGATTATCTAATAAATCTTTTAATGAAAGTAGATTATTTTGTAAGTTTACAACTTTTATGATCTCTTCCCGAACCAAACATGAATCTTTCGATTCATTTGGCTCTCACGCTCCTTTTTTTTTTTTTCTATAGCTATTTCCATATCTTTTTTTTAAGTAATGAGCCTATCCTCTATCTTCTTTTTTATGTTTATATTTCAATATACCGAAACCTATATAAGACTAGATAAATATTAAGAGGACTCTTCCGCCTAGATAAAAATATATCATGGTCAGCAAAGTTGTTTCTTTATTTTTATTTGCCCTCTAGTTAATAATTTCAATTTCATTAAGAAAAACTAACTAAATAAATGGAAAATGAAAATTAATAGAATTCTTTTTTATTTTTTTTTTTCTTCAAATCCAAAAAATTTCTCTTTTTTATACATAGGTCGTCGATTCGGCATTGGTTAAAAAAGGGCAGGGTGCCCCCTTTTTTTTTTCTAGTAAATAGTTCAAACCATTTTATCGATATGAGTGTTCTATATCAGATAAATTTTACATTAGCTATTTCCCGTTTAAATTCGGTACTAATACTAATATAGTTGTAGAAAGAGTACCTCTTTTTGCCTGGACTTCAAGCAGTTTAGCTTTAACCGTGTTAATGGTCTCACATTCTTGGTTTATAGAGAATCAAAGTTGATTTACCAATGAGTCGCGAAATGCTATGGTTCTTCCATATGATTTCTGAATTTATTCAGAAGTAATTCGTCGAGATCGTGCACCCTTTTCTTATTTATCCGAAAAATACTAAAAAATATTATAAAGTGCAGCCGGATAGATCCAATCTATTCTTGAAATAGACAACTCGCACACACTCCCTTTCCAAAAAAAATCAAAACACCAACCACTACAGTTAGATTTATTAGATTTGTTGCTAAAATATCGGTATTAAGCCCGAAACTGCCAGCGGATGGCCAGTGAGCTAAAAAAACGAAAGAATGGGTTACATTTTTCATATGCTCTCCTCTTATAGATAGGACGAACAAAGAACAAAGTTTTTCGATCACTTACTTCGCTCGCCCTTTTTTGATCGGTTTTTTTAATGCAAATAGATTCAATCTAGTAATTTCTTTTAGATTAAGTCTTACGTCTTGTTTGACGCGTGAAAGACTTCCTTTGTTGAAATGTTCTGTTCCCAAAATTCCTAAAATAAAAGGAAAAAACTTTCCACTTTCCTAAACTAAGGACGGGAAATAAGAAGGTGAGCATATCTTCTAAATTAATAATACTCAACTCAGCCCTTCCTAGAATGGGGTATTATCTGTCCCGATAAATAGATAATTCCAGGAGTAATAAATAGGAGTAAATTAAATAAAGTATTGATATAATTGGAATTGCGGAAGCAAATACCAATTTACTAAAAAAAGAAAAAAGTATCTAATCGAAATCGAAAGAATTTTTTTTTAAGATTAAACAAAAGGGTTCGCAAATAAAAGCGCTAGTGCCACAACTAGTCCATAAATTGTTAAAGCTTCCATAAAAGCTAGACTAAGCAATAAAGTACCTCGTATTTTACCTTCTGCTTCTGGCTGTCTCGCAATACCTTCTACAGCTTGTCCTGCAGCAGTACCTTGACCAACTCCAGGTCCAATAGAAGCAAGCCCTACGGCCAATCCAGCAGCAATAACAGAAGCAGCAGCAATTAGTGGATTCATGGTGAGTAGTTCCTCGTGTCAAAAAAAAGAAATGGTTAAGGATACAATCAACCAATAAATTCTTACTTCTAAGCTCTATTGGGGAGAAGTAAAGTAACTAAAAAGTACAAATTGAAATCAAATTGAAATGATAATGTGAATTGTCCGAACTACATAGAAGGGAATTCCATATCCATATATCGGATTAGATAATGAATCTAACCTAGGAATATATAATATAATATCCTATATATATATACATTTGTTTCTTCTATTTTGTTTGCATATTTTCTCATTTTCTATTGAATCGGATTCTAAAATCATTGCTTAAAGTGGAAACCCGCATAAAAGAGGACTCCACTTATAGACATTAAGGATATTATAGTATAGATCTAGCCTGACTCCACCCTCCTTAATGCATATATACTTTGAAAATTCCATAATATAGTCTATTCTCTCTCCTACAACTCTAGGCTATATATTCATACGCATTTCTAACTATTTTTTTGCAACCAAGCAGATTATCTGGAACCATGCATGAATTGAGCTAAGCTGCAAAAAAAAATACTATTTCCAAAAAGAGTCAATTCAATGATGACCCTCCATGGATTCACCTATATAGGCTGCGGCTAATGTTGCAAAAATAAGAGCTTGAATACCGCTTGTAAATAATCCAAGAAACATGACCGGTATAGGGATTACTAAGGGGACTAAAGAAACAAGAACAACAACGACTAATTCATCCGCCAATATATTCCCGAAAAGTCGAAAGCTAAGCGATAATGGTTTTGTGAAATCTTCTAGGATGTTAATTGGTAAAAGGATTGGAGTTGGTTTAATATATTTCTCGAAATAGCTCAATCCTTTTTTGCTAAGACCAGCATAAAAATATGCCGCTGACGTGAGTAAAGCTAAAGCAACAGTAGTATTTATATCATTCGTGGGCGCTGCTAATTCCCCATGGGGTAACTCTATAATTTTCCAAGGTAAAAGAGCACCCGACCAATTCGAAACAAAAATAAAAAGGAACATAGTTCCAATAAAGGGAACCCAGGGACCATATTCTTCTCCAATCTGAGTTTTGCTCAAGTCTCGAATAAACTCAAGGACATATTCAAAAAAATTCTGACCGTCGGTCGGGATGGTTTGTGGATTCCGAACAGCTATGACAACTGAACCTAGCAAGATAGTAATTACGACCCAAGAAGTGATGAGTACTTGGGCATGAATTTGGAAACCTCCTATTTGCCAATAGAAGTGTTGGCCTACTTCTACACCCGATATATCGTATAACCCCTTGAGTGTTTTAATGGAACAAGGTATAATATTCATATTGTCCTCTGATAAAAATTGAACTTCAAAAAAGGAATTCTTTTGATTCAACCATCTCTTTCTCAACTCAGCAACTTGAAGTATTAATCTTATATTTAGGATACCAAGAAAGCACATCAGATCATAATATATATCAATACCCTCTAATATATATCAATATTCCCCTTCTTTTTTCTATGCAAAAAAAATTCTATGCAAAAAAAAAGATATAGTAAAGTAAGTGATTCCATAAATTTACGCAGTTGCCCAAGAATTCACTATATATTCTTAATCAACGATTTCTTATATAGAGAGAACGGCCCTCACAAATTGAAAATACTAATTTGTTAAGAATCAATCGAATTGAAGTCATAGTGTCATCGTTGGCTGGAATCGATATATTCGCGAGATCCGGGTCACAATTTGTATCGACTAAAGAAATAGTAGGAATCCCCAAAATGGCACATTCCCGAAGAGCTATATACTCTTTTTGCTGATCAAGGACGATCACAATGTCTGGCAATCTCGTCATATATTTGATCCCGCCGAGATACCTTTGCAAGGTAGATAATTTTCTCTTCAAGATTGCCACATCTCTTTTTGGGAGATGGTGGAATTTTCCCATTTTTTCTTCTGCTCTTAAGTCTCTAAATTGAGAAAGTCTAGTTTTCGTAATCGACCAATTCGTTAACATACCACTGAACCACTTTTTATTAACATAATGACAACGAGCCCTTATTGCAGCTGATGCTACTAAATCTGTTGCTCTTTTTTTGGTACCAACAATTAAGAAACTTTTTCCCTGACTTGCTGCATCAAAAACTAAATCACAAGCTTCTGATAAAAAACGAGCCGTTCTAGCGAGATTTATAATATGAGTACCTTTACGCTTTGCCGAAATGTAAGGGGCCATTTTAGGATTCCATTTCTTAATACCATGACCAAAATGAACTCCTGCTTCTATCATCTCTTTCAAATTAATGTTCCAATATCTTCTTGTCATTTTTTCCACACTTCCTTTTTTTTTTAACCCTACCATTCCATTACGGAATTTAGTTCTTTTTGAAGATTAAGAAAGATCCGAAATAGCTTGAAATAAAAAATATTTTTTATGTATCCTTAAATGATATAGGGTTAAATGTTAAATGGGGGTTCTTATGTCTCATAAAAATTGTTTGTTACGTCAGAATCTGAAGAAACTAATTCTGTATGGAGAAACAAAAAATCTCTCATTTCCGACGCGAATAGATTTTTTTTTTTTATTTCGAAATAAAGGTTCTTGTCTTGTGGGGAACGATGCACAAATTTTTGGAATCCGGTACCAACAGGTATAATCCCCCCCAGAACTACGTTTTCTTTCAAGCCTTTCAACCAATCAATGCGACCTCGTAGGGCAGCTTTTGCTAAAACTCGAGCAGTTTCTTGAAAACTTGCTTCAGATATGAAACTTTGGGTATTTAGGGAAGCCCTTGTTATTCCCAATAAGATTGCCCGATAATAGATCGATTCATCCAAAGCTCGTCCTGCTCGTTCCGCTCGCAATAGTCCGATTAATTCCCCAGGCGAAAAAACATTAGACATTCCATCTTCGGAAACCCGCACTTTTGATGTTACTTGGCGTATAATAATCTCTATATGTCTATTATGGATCTGTACCCCTTGGGATCGATAAACCTTTTGGATTTTATTAACCAAAGAGATACGACTTTGGGCTATGGTTAGCTCAGCTCCAATCAAGAATCCCCAAGGGACCCCAAGAATTCTTGGTATACGCTCATTCCAATCCTCAATTCTCCTTTCGAGATTCGGGGATAATGAATCAATTGAACGCGCTTCAAAGATTTGTTCCACTTTTGGAAGACCTTGCGTTATGTCACTAGATCTCGATTTTTCATATATAAACGTAACTAACCTATCTCCCTTGTAAAGGATTTCTCCATAATGACCATTAACAGTTGCTCCTGTAGTGGCCAAATAAGGTTTAGCTGCTCTTATAACAAAGGAATTCATATTTACAATGAAAATTTGACCGGATTTTTTTATGTGCGATTTAAATAGACATACATTTTCACAAATAAATTGTCCAAGGTGAATTATTGCCAATGTCTCTTCCCAAGAATCATGATGGACAAAGTGACAATTCAAAAGGAATGGATCCAACATTATGTTACTATCGAAATTAGAAATCCTTTTATTTTCATCTATTAAAGAGTATTTAAGTTCTTGAAGTACTTGGAAGGTTTGTTTTAAATTGTCAACGAACAAATATTTTTTTAACAGGATTTTATTATGCGTTAGTAAATAGTAAGATGAAGAAAAATGCGATATACTAGCTACAATAGCGCCTAAGGGCCCAAAAATTTCTCGAATAGGAATTCTAGGATTCCATTCTTTTATCGCATTGGGATGTTTTGAATTCTTGAATAAACCAATTCGAGAACAGTTGGATGCCGACAAAATCATCAAAGAGTGGTATTCTTTATTTCGATTCAACAAAGTGCCAATAGCTTCTGGATGTTGGCTAAGTGATTCAATCTTCGCCTTGGAATAAAAAGAATTGATATTGGCGCGATCTAACCTATTATGGGGAATCGGTCCTGCACTTGTCCTACCATACCTTTTTCGTGTATACGAAATAGTGGACTTGACTAACTCAATTCTTAGGAAATCGCGAATAAGATCATTTGCTCTTACCTCAACAAGGGAAGCACCAGCCTTTTCTTTTTCTTCTTGTTCCCAATTCACTACTAAGCAAGTTCTAACAAATTGACTATTTGTGTGATAAATTCTTTGAGTTAACTTGCTATTTTCATGAGAAATAAAATTGACAAGTCGAATTTGGAGATTATTTTCTTCTTGCAAGAGATCCTGCGGGAAAAGTGTTGCTAAATTTCTTCCTTCGTCCATTTCATATGCCACTGTAGGGCGAACGGAAACAAAATACTTTTCCTTGCTCTTGAGAATTTTTTTCCGTTGAACATAGACCCAATTTTTCCTTTTTTTTGATTCCTTAGAATCTTTTTTTTGTCTTTCTGGCGGTATCAAACAGCCACCTAATATCTTATCCGCCTCTTCAGGAAAATGAATATCTCCGGAAAATATTTTGAGTTCCGTATGGCTTTTTTTTCTCTTCACTCGGACCAGTCCGCCTAGTCGACTTCTTGTATTTTTTGTGAGTTGTGTATCCACTCCAATAATACTATTGTCAAGTATCTTTAGGGATGAAGATCTCGGCAAGATATGAAGTTCTTGAAGAATGAAAAAAAACCGATCTACTTCTTTTTGGTATTTTAGACTAAATTCTTTTGTTCCTCGATGCTCAATCAAACCCTCTTTTTTTAAGATGGAATCTTCCTCTGGGCTCTCGTATTCGTCCTCTGAATCTTCTTCTGAGTCTTCCTCTAAAGTACCATATTTTTCCTCTGCGCTTTCCCCGGGGCTGCCATATTCGTCTTCTGAGTCTTCCTCTAGAGTTCCATATTCGTCCTCTTGGGTCCTATATTTGCTCTCTGGGCTCCCATATTCCTCTTCTGAGTCTTTCTCTAAAGTCCTATATTCGTTCTCTGGGTTCCCATATTCGTTTTCTGGGCTCCCATATTCGTCTTCTAGGGTTTCATATTCGTATTCGTCTTCTAGGATTCCATATTTAGATTCTTCTAGGGTTTCATATTCATATTCGTCCTCTCGGGTCCTGTATTCGTCTTCTAGGGTCTCATATTCCTCTTCTGAGTCTTCCGCTCGAGTCCTATATTCTTCTTCTAGGGTCCTATATCTAAATTTAACAATTCCTGAACCCTTTTTATCTTTTCTGTATCGGGGATCGTCAAAATAAGCAAAAATAGTATTTCTACGTAAAACACCCATAAGGGGGATTTCAATCGAAATCCCAAAACAGGATATTAGTTCTTTCTCTTGTTCTTGATGATATTGTAATGGAATGACGAACCTATTTCTTCGCTTTTTCGCCAACAAATCTGAATTATCTTGAAAAATAGAAGGATAGATAAAATTCCAATGGCCATTGGACATGATTCGATCCGACGTTGAATAATCAAGAATTTCCCTATCTTTTTTACCATAAGTATTCATTTGATCTTGATCCTTGTGGAGTGAAAAAGACGCTATACTGGATCTGCACATACTTACTGACAATATCCATAAATGGCTTGTTTTTGGTAATCGGCGAAGATTACCATATTGATATTCGGGCGCATGGTAAACATCAGTACTCCAGTGCATTTCGCCGTCTGATTCAGAATAAATATGCTTTTGTACCCTTTCTTTAAAATGTAAAGTGGACGTTCCGGCACGAATCTCCGCAATTACTTGTTCGGATTTTACATATTGATCATTTTGCACTAGAATCAAGCTTTTTGAGGGAATATTCACACTATATAGAATATCTTGACTCTGAATAGTTACATGCAAGTCTATATAACATAGAAAAGCAGGCTGCCCATGACGGGTACGTGTGGGGTGAACCAAATTCTCATTGAATTTTATTTTTCCATTCGAAGGGGATCGTACAAGGTCGGCAGTACCCCCTGTGAATACTCCGCCAGTATGAAAAGTTCTTAATGTTAGTTGAGTCCCTGGCTCCCCAATTGATTGACCCGCAATAATACCTACGGCTTCTCCCAATTCGACCAGATCACTATGAGTAGGACTCCGGCCATAGCATAATTGACAGATCCAAGAAGTGCTTCGGCAAGTAAAGGGGGTTCTAATATATATTGGTTGTGCTCGAAATGGTTGTGCTCGAAAGGCAGTTATGAATCGATTGACTAATCCAATTCCAATATCTTGATTTCGCGCGGCAATGCATCGTGAACCGATATATATATCGTCTGCTAATACACGACCAATTAGTGTTTGGACAAAAAGTTTTTCCGTCATCCCATTTTGAGGACTTACAGAAATACCTCGGATAGTACCACAATCTCTTCTACGCACAATAATATGTTGAACTACTTCAACAAGTCTACGTGTAAGATATCCAGCATCTGCTGTTCGCACAGCAGTATCTACAACCCCTTTGCGGGCTCCATAGCAGGAAATTATATATTCTGTCAAAGAAAGTCCCTCGCGTAAATTGCTTTGAATAGGTAAATCAATCATTTGTCCTTGAGGGTCCGACATTAATCCTCTCATACCTACTAATTGGTGTACTTGAGATGCATTTCCTCTGGCTCCTGAAAAAGACATTAGATAGACTGGATTAGAAGGATCCGTTATCCGAAAATTTGAATTCATTTCTTGTTTCAAATATTCACTTGTCGCATACCATATCTCAACAGATTGGCGTAATTTTTCTACCGCGTGTACAGCCCCATAATAATAGTGTTTCTCCAAAAGAAAACTCTGTTGTTCCGCGTCTTGGACTAACCATCCCTTAGAGGGTATTGTTAAAAGATCCTCGATTCCTAACGAAATCGATGTAGTAGTGGCTTGATGGAAGCCCAGAGTCTTTAGTTGATCCAGTATATGGGATGTATATCCCATTCCAAAATGATCTATTAATCTGCTAATAAGTCGTTTCATACCAGTTCCGTCTATCTCTTTATTATGAAAGACCAGATTGGCCCGTTCCGCCATACATAAGTACCCCCTTTTCGGCTGAGTAGGATTCGACAATTGCTGAGTAGGATTCGACAATGGGCCTGAGTCAGTGATTCGAAAATTTAATTAACTTGCCTCAATCTCAATCTGGATTCGCGTGGCAAATAATGATGATACTAGGGAAATCGGAATGCCCCCCGAAAGGGGAGGGGCATCGCCGAATCTAACTTTCTTTCTTGTTTAGGTAGTGTATGAATAGGCCTGACTAAATCCTTGTATGGCTTCCTCTATTTCTCTATAAAAAGAAATATGACCAAGAGTGGTTCGAATGTATATCGAACGAATTTCTTTTTTTCTATTTCCCATTATTAGATAGTGGGCATAAATCTCATGATAAGTCCCCAAAGATTCATATTGAACTTCAATCGGAACTTCTCTTGACCCAATGACGCGTTGATCCAGGTTCCATCGTAGCCACAAGGGACTATCTAAACTGATTAGTTTTTGTCTATAAGCTCCCAGTGCATCATAAGAACTAGAAAAATGGGGTTCTTTATCTTTCCTATATTTAGAATTATTATTATTATTGTAATTTACTTTTAGATTTGGGTAGTTTCTGCAACTATTATATCTATTTGCACAAATACCTCGACGCTTTCCAATCGTTAATACATAAAGCCCGATAAGCATGTCTTGGGTTGGTACGCAAATAGGATCCCCAATAGCGGGAGATAAGAGATTCATATGAGAAAACATAAGTAAACGGGCTTCTGCCTGAGCTTCCAAGGATAAAGGTAGATGAACAGCCATTTGATCTCCATCAAAGTCCGCATTGAAACCCTTACACACTAATGGGTGTAAAGAAATAGTACGCCCCTCTACTAAAGTGGGTTGAAAGGCCTGTATGCCTAATCTATGCAGGGTAGGTGCTCTATTTAACAGTACAGGATGTCCCCGCATAACTTCTTGAAGTATTTCCCATACAATGGGTTCTTTTTCCCAAATTTTCCTTTTAGCAATCCTTACATTAGAAGTGGCGCGTTTCGTGATTAAATCGCGAATTACAAATAGCTGAAAAAGCTTTATTGCTATCTCTAGAGGTAATCCACATTGATGTAATGAAAGCGAAGGACCCACAACAATGACAGAACGCCCCGAGTAATCGACCCGTTTCCCAAGCAGAGTCTCGCGAAACCTTCCCTCTTTACCTTCAATTACATCTGAAAGTGATTTGTATACTTTATTGTGACCATCCCTCGTCGGTTGCCCGCGGGACCCACTATCAAGAAGTGTATCCACGGCTTCTTGTACCAATTTTTCCTGGCACATTACTAAATCTGCTGGCGCTAATTCACTTCTTTTTAATAGATAGGCAAGATTGTTGTTCCGACGGATAACTCTCTTATAAAGTTCATTAATGTCTGAAGTCACTACTTTATCTCCAGACCTATAAACAATAGGTCTCAATTCGGGAGGAAGAACCGGTAATAAGCACAAAACCATCCATTCTGGTTCTACATTTGTTTGAATAAAATGTTTCGCCAATTGCATGCGTCTAATCAAAAAAACTTTTCTTATTCGTCTTTTTCTATCTTCCCACTCATCTCCACTATACCCCTCGTCTTCTAATTCCTTCCATTCGACCAAAGAATTCTCTATAATAATTCGCAAATCCAAATCTGCTAATTGTTCTCTAATAGCACCTGCTCCTGTCGCAATTTCCCGATTTCGAAATGTTGCAAAGCCTGGGGTAGAAAAAAAGGGAGAAATGCTGTGGTTACAGGATGCAATTTCCTCTTCGAATAAACCTCGTAATCGTAAAAAAGTGGGTTTTTTAGTGCTGGGCCTAGCAAAAGAGAAATCGCCGTATACTAGGCCCTCCAACTTCTTAAGAGGTTTATCTAAAAGATTCGCGATATAACTAGGAAGACCTTTCAAATACCACACATGAGTCACGGGACATGCGAGTTTGATGTATCCCATTTGATATCTTCGTATCCGAGAATCCACAAATTCTACCCCGCATTTTTGGCAAAATCTTTCGTCTTCGTTTTCAGCTCCGCTCGCTCGAGAATTGCCACAAGCGCAAATCCCGCTTTTTATGGGTCCAAAGATTCTTTCGCAAAACAATCCATCTTTTTCTGGTTTATCGGTTTTATAATGAAAAGTAGAGGGCCTTGTGACTTCGCCAACGACTTCTCCATTAGGTAGGTTTTTGTTAGCCCAAGCCTTTATTTGTTGAGGGGAAACGAGTCCAATTTGAAGTTGTTGATGTTTATATTGGTCAATCATAAAATAGAAATAAGAAAAGAATTTATATTTATTCCGATCAAACTTCCTCCCTATTAACCTGGAAGTTCTTTTCAGATACAAGGAAATGATTCAGTTCTAGAGCCAAAGATCGTAGTTCTCGAACGAGCACTCGAAAAGATTCTGGAGGATCCTCATGATTAGGTATTCTTTTTCCCCAGATCGTAGCATTAAGTATTTCTTGGCGAGCTATAAGATGGTCAGATTTATAAGTAAGTATCTCTTGTAAAATATGAGCAACACCAAATCCTTCTAAAGCCCAAACTTCCATTTCTCCTACTCGTTGTCCCCCTTGCTTGGCTCTTCCTCTAACCGGTTGTTGTGTAACAAGTGAGTAGGGCCCAGTAGAACGCCCATGAATTTTCTCATCAACTTGATGAATTAATTTTAAGATATAGGACTTCCCTATTAGAACAGGTTGCTCAAAGGGGTCGCCTGTTCTTCCATCAAATATTCTGCTTTTTCCCGGGTACTCGGGTTCAAATACCCATGGGTTTTTTGTTTCTTTACTGGCTTCATATAATTCTGAAAACACAAGTTTTCTTGAAGCCTCTTGCTCATATCTCTCATCAAAGGGTGCTATTCTATAATGTTTCTTTAGCAGATCCCCCGCTAATCCGAGCGAGCTTTCAAATATTTGTCCCACATTCATTCGGGAGGGTACTCCTAAGGGATTGAAGACCATATCAACGGGTGTTCCATCTTGCAAATAGGGCATATCTTGCCTAGGCAAAATTTTGGAAATGATCCCTTTATTCCCATGTCTTCCGGCTACTTTATCCCCAACTTTGATTTCACGTTTCTGTAAAATATATACACGAACCATTATGTCGAGCGGGTCCCTTTGGATCCATTTCACATCGATAACGCGCCCTCTTCCACCTATAGGTAATTTCAGAGAAGTTTCTTTTGAAGTGGAAACCTCAAGGCCAAATATGGCCCGTAATAATCCAGCTTCCGCGATATAAGATGATTCGCTCGCTATCTGAGGCGTTAATTTACCTACTAAAATATCACCAGTTTCTACCCAGGATCCCAACCTAACAACTCCATTTCTGTCCAAATTGCGGAGTAAATGTTCTTCTAGATGTGGTATTTCTTTAGTGATTTTTTCAGCGGAGCCCTGGCTTGTCGTATCCGTCTGAATTTCATATTTCCGGATGTGAAAAGAGGTATAAATATCTTCATATACCAAACGTTCGCTAATTAGTACTGCGTCTTCAAAATTGTAACCTTCCCATGGCATATAAGCTACTAATACGTTTTTTCCTAAAGCAAGTTCGCCCCCAACTGTAGCAGCTCCTTCTGCTAAAATTTGTCCTTTTTTAATGGATTTACCCCGTGGAACCCGGGGTTTTTGGTGCATACAAGTATTTTTGTTAGAGCGACGGTGGTTAACTAAAGGAATACTTATAGTCTTCCCACTACTTGATAAAAGTATCTTATGACTATCAGTAGAAATGATCTTTCCCTCGCGTTCGGCTATAATGGAAACCCTCGAATCTAGAGCTGTTTGGCGTTCCAATCCAGTTCCAACAATGCATTTCTCGGACCGAGAAAGCGGAACTGCTTGGCGCTGCATATTAGAACTCATTAAAGCCCGATTCGCATCATTGTGCTCAATAAAAGGAATGAGAGAACCCCCAATAGAAAAATATTGGAAAGGAAAAATACTTCTAACATGAATCTGTTCCCATGCAATAGTCAAGAATTCTTGACGGTATCTAGCCGGAACAACCTGTTCTTCCTGAATACCTTGATTCAAGGACAAAGAATTTCCTGCTGCTATCATATAATATTCATCTCTATTTGGTGATAGATAAACCACCTGTCTCTCTTTTTTTTCTTTTGCTTTCTCAGCAGATATTTCATAAAACGGACTCTCTATGGATCCCCACAAGTGATCAATTCTCGCATGAATTGCTAAGGATCCAGTAAGTCCAACATTGATTCCTTCAGACGTGTCAATTGGACAAATACGCCCATAGTGACTCGGATGAATATCTCGGCTCCGAAAACTTGCGGTTCTCCCCGTCAACCCTCCAGGACCTAAACAACTCACTTTTCGCCCATGAACAGTTTGTGTCAATGGATTCGTTTGATCAAAAACTTGAGATAACGGGTATGTGCCAAAAAAGGTCTCATAAGTAGTTATTAATAAAATTGAAGTTGAAGTTGGAGTTACCAAAGTTTGGGGAGTCGGTTTCGATTGACGTATGAATACTCTACGAATAGTTTTTTGAACTGCATGTTGTAAACGACCAAGAGCCAATCCGAATTGATCTTGTAACAGATCTGCAACCGAACGAATACGTTTATTTTTCAAGTGATTCATATCGTCATCGTCAAGTATACCCGTTCCAAATTTCATTCCAATCAAATGATCCGTAGCGGCCAATACATCTCGTGGTAACAAGAATGTATTGTTCTGAGGTATATCAAGATTAAGTCTCCGATTCATATTTCGTCGACCAATCCTTCCTAATTCACATTTTTGTTGAAAAAATTTCTTTTGTAATTCCTCGCATAAGGACTCCGAAAATACCAGGTCCCCACCTACACAAGCAAATTGTTGATAAAACTCCAAAATAGCTTTTTCTTTTGACTCAATCCTCTTCTTCTCCTTAGCATTCGGGAAAGACAAGAAAATTTCAGGGTAGGAAACATTATCTAGAATTTCTCTTAGATTCGAACCCATAGCTGATGATAGAACTAGAATAGATATCTTTTGTTTTCTACTCACGCGAGCCCATATCCTTTCTTTTTTATCAATTGCTAATTCCGATCTCCCCCCCCAATCTGATATTATAGTGCCAGTGTAGATAGAAATTCCCTTATGATCTAATTCCGAGCGGTAGTAAATACCAGGACTTAGCAATATTTGATTGATCACAATTCGGTATATTCCATTTATAATAAAGGTTCCTAAGGAATTCATTATAGGAATGTTTCCGATAGAAATGGTTTGCTTTTGCACATCGAAACCAAAAATTAATCTCGCAGATACATATAATTCGGAAGAATAGGTGAGTGATTCATACACAGCATCTCTTTCTTTTATCGAGGGTTCTAGCAATTGATATCCTTTCGCAAATAATTGAAATGCAATTTCGTGATCTGGATCTTTAATTGTTGGAAACTTGTCAAGTTCTTCTGCTAAGGCTTGATTAATGAACCTACAAAATCCCTCGAATTGGATCTGACTAAATCCGGGTATTGTGGACATTCCCTCGTTTCCATTCCGGAGCATCTTAATCTTAAGTTTCCTGTTTATCAAAGAAAAATTCCATTATCAGCTCACTCTTCATCAATCCCTCTGGATCGATCTAGCAATCATGGAATCTATATTCTGTTTACTGAATCACATGAAATTCTAGGGAACTCCACATACGTATTTCATATAGTATTTCATACATATGAATAGAGACCATTTGGACGAAAGTTCGAGTTTGCCAGGGGTACAAATGAAATGAAAATGAATTGATAAAACATTCCTAAAAAAAAAAATTCTGCCACTTATACTTTATGTTATGATATTCTAATCAGATTGGATGGCAAAGATTTCTCATTTTATCTCCTTTCTATGAATGTAATAAAGCCGTAATATAATATACTAGAAAGTTTGACTTTACTTCGATTTAGAATAGCGTGCTTACTTTAATTTCTCAAAATAATTTGAGGGTTCTTTTTTATTTCGGATCGGAGTAGTATAATTACTAGAAAATTCAGTATTTCATTGTGGAATTCTAAAATCAAGTAAGTCCCTTTTTTAAGTACATGCCAATCTAGTTATCCACCTCTCCCCATATCCATGCTTTTCTTTTATCGTAATTTCACTTGGGTAGGCCAAGATAGTAAGGTTATACTCTATATCAGAGCAAATTTCCTTTTTTTATTCAAGATATTTAATTTAATACTTTTAAAAATTAAAGCATGATTCTCCATAGAGATATGTACATAAAGGGGATCTTTGGATAATAATGCTGTTCGGACCTAAAGTTTACCTATACACGGATTAAGCATAAAGTCATACTATTTTATTATGCCATTGAAGGGGGGGGAGATAATACCGATTTAAGAGTAGTTCACTACTGCAATAAAAAAAAGAGAATTCTAGTTAACGGTTCCAATTTATTCTGAATTTTGCAGCCTGTGAATAGAAATCCACTTTTTCTTCTTTTTCATCTCAATAGAAAGAAATGGGAAGTTTTATTGTGTTAACAATGTATGTTTTAAGATAGAATCTATCGAGGAGAATAATAGAAACTGGATCAAAAAAAGCAGGAATAGATTTTTTGAAAAAGATTGGAAAAAAGTAAGTAGAATTATATTCAAAATAAAAGGGGCTTTTCGTAAGAAAACGTGGATGAATACTTGCTGTTTTCTAGATTTTTGATCGGATTTTTTGGCGGCATGGCCAAGCGGTAAGGCAGGGGACTGCAAATCCTTTATCCCCAGTTCAAATCTGGGTGCCGCCTGATCAATAAAATACTTAGGTTTTTTTTATAGTGCTGATCGAATTCGATCAATTTTTACTTCGCATAAGTTCGGGCAAGAGAGTAACTGGGCCTGCCGATACTGGGTTTAGAGAAACCATACCATAGTTCTATCCTCAAACTAGGGTTAGGGTTTGTTTTGACGGTAGTGGCCAAAATGGTTATCAATAGGGGTGAGGTAGTGTTTCCTTATTCTTTTATTATATGAATTTGAATTGGTTCTTAATTGAGATTCGATTTGATAATTTTAAAATACGAGGATAAGATGTCAGAAATCTTGGTATCCAAAGAAAGGTCCCTAAGGGGCATTCTTTTTTTTTTTCAATCTAAGATTCAAGAAGGGACTCCACGAAAGAATATCAAGACTTACTAATTATTATACATTTTTTTATCGTACATCTTATGTTACCTACATACACTAAAGTAAGGACTACTTAATTTTAATTCTAACGAGAATCAGATTAAATAGGTCGATCAAAAATCAATTTAGGAGTTGTGTTATGGATAAAATCTCTTCCTCTTCATTCTTTCATAGAATGATACAAAGCAAGGCTGCAGGGTTTAGGTCAAAAATAAACATTAGGTAAGGTAGGTATCCAATAAATATTTATCTATCGTTAATTTTATGGTATATTCGGGCGTCCTTTGCTTAAAAAAAAAAAAAGAGTAACAAAAGGAATAAAAAATCTTCCTATTCCCGCTTCTTCTATTCAGGACATCATTCCCGTACTCTTTCTTTTTTAAGGAAAAAAGGGCTATAGTATCGTATTTTTAATGCTCTCTAATTCTACCAGAATTCCTATAAGAATTTGTTAGGAGTAAATTCCTTGAACTGATTGATCCATGGCCTTAGGGCGGAATCCCTTTTTGACTCTGTACCCTTGATTCCACTATGATTATTGATCAATAGTAGAATAGAATAATCCCTTCATAGAAATAGGAGACATAATTTAGATGGATATAGTAAGTCTCGCTTGGGCTGCTTTAATGGTAGTCTTTACATTTTCTCTTTCACTAGTAGTATGGGGAAGGAGTGGACTCTAGGGATACTACTAATTGATTAAGTAATCAAATTGTTGTATCAATTCTTTTCATTAATGGATCATTTTGCATTAATCATTTTGTCAAACGTTATTCTTTAATCTTTTTCTTTAGTTTTGTTTCACTCCTGTAAGAAACTCTTGTATTGTAAGTTGTAATGTAAGAAAGAGCCATTATACCAATTCATAATTTCTACTAGAAATGACGAATGGTTAAAAAAAGTTCTATACATAAGAAAATTCGACTTTCTTCCACGGAACTATTCACGGCATATCACACATTTTCCATTTCCTTTTACTTTTTACTATAGTCTATTCTTAATATTATTTTTCTTTCCTTCCATGGATTCTTTGGTCAAGAATTGTCTTAGATTTTTTTATTTTGACCTGATTGAAATTAAGTGGATGCAATGAAAAAAGAAATTGAATTAGACTACTTAACTATTTCAATCTACTAATCTATTCTATGTAGATTCAAAGATAATATAATAGAAAGAATCTAAAGTGTCGTAGAAAAAACTATATGTAGTTCTTTCTACCACACTTTAAGATTCCAACCAGATCCTTTCATTTAAGACTTGGATTTTTTTTATTTAATCCCTTTTTAATTTCTTCAATGATTAATTGGAATTCCAATTAATTATTTTGGCTGACTGTTTTTACATAAATAATAAGTAAAAAAGAAGTAGGAACTAGAATGAACAGTGCAGTAGCAATAAATGCGAGAATATTGACTTCCATAACCTCTTTATTTTTTATTTTCACAATAACTCGGGATGTAATCCCATGGAGAGGAAAAAGGGGTATCTTGTAAATTCAAGGGTAGGGCTTGCATTCTGATAATACTGAATCAATTCAATATTATGAATATCGGATCTATCAAATCAATTCATGGATGAGAGTTATATTTCACGGATGAGAGTTATATAGTATAACATAGGAAGATCCTCTATCCACACTAAGACCAAAATGGGTTTTTTGATTGGATTAGGAATTCCCTCTTTTTTAATCCTTTTCTACTTTTTCTTTTCTATATCTCTAACCCACGAGCTTTCTTAATCTTCTACTTTCTTAATCTTATACAATTTCCCTTCCTTTTTCTTATAGTTATACATACAATTATGTATGTATTATATGACCAACTTTCTATGGGTCACATAGACATCCAAATAAGCAGTAGAAGTGAGATGGGGAAAAGAGGTCTGAAATAAAAAGGGAATACGATTTATGTATGGATTCCGGTAAAATACCGGTACTCTATTCCATAAGAGTGGAATAGGAAATTAAGATGAGGATGGTATCATCATAAAGAAAGATAGAGTAATATAATATCCTAAATTCTACTAATCCACATATCGTATGTGTGTCTTTCTTTATCTTTATCGATCGGGAGTAGTGAAAAAAAATTCCTATATGCCTTCCCTCCCTCTTTAATGAGGGATGCAAAATAAAAAAGTGAAGTAAGGGTGCCCTGTGGGTATTTGATCTTGCTCCCTGCCCCTTTTTTTCATGGAAAAAGGAAATATCAATTTCTCCATTCATTGAACCCTAGTTCGGGACTGACGGGGCTCGAACCCGCAGCTTCCGCCTTGACAGGGCGGTGCTCTGACCAATTGAACTACAATCCCCGCGGGGTGTATGGCATACCCATTCTTAAATAGAACCATAAGAAGATTCGATTCGTCTTTCGTACTCTAAGAAATAGACGAATCATATACTACATACCCACATATTATATTATACGTGGGTATAGTGAGAGTGACATAACTAGTATGTCGTGATTTTTTATCACTAAAAATGGATAATAATCCAGCCTTCAATAAGAAAAACTCTTTTGTTTGTAAGAAAGGAATGAGAGAGATATGGATTAGAAAAAAAAAATTTCCCTTTTTTCTTTATCTTTTATTTCTATAGATCAGACATTTTATTTTATGGAAGAAAAACAAAAGGATTTAGTTCATACTCACGAAGCCCTAGATTTTTGGTTTGGGCCGAGCTGGATTTGAACCAGCGTAGACATTGTCAACGAATTTACAGTCCGTCCCCATTAACCACTCGGGCATCGACCCAGGAAGAATTTATTCTAGGGTTTTTGCTAATCTATGATTAACCTCCTTTCATAATACTCCCTACCCCCAGGGGAAGTCGAATCCCCGCTGCCTCCTTGAAAGAGAGATGTCCTGAACCACTAGACGATAGGGGCATCACTAGACGATAGGGCCATATACAACCGCTCGTGATTATACTATAATCATAGTATGAGCAGTTTTTTGGAATTGTCAATATACTCGAAAAGTATAAATAGATCCAAAGCAAAGAGTTTTTCCAACTTTTCTGTTATGTTTTCATCTAGGATTTTTTTTAGTTGATCGTTATAGATTAATTCTCCGTGCTTCATTTAGTGTTCAGACCAAAAATGCATCCATCCCGCACTAAGTCATAAAATTCTCTAAAAATATAGAGAAAGTTTCAAAAACAAAGAACAAAAGTGAATCAATTTAGTAGAAAAGTACTCTATCAGATTCGAACCAACGACTTACGTCTTAGCACGAGATTACTCTACCACTAATTTAAAAAGCCCTTTATCGGATTTGAACCGATGACTTATGCCTTACCATGGCATTACTCTACCACTGAGTTAAAAGGGCTTTTTATTTAATTCAAAAATTAGCCACTTGGATTTCCCATTATGGGTCTACTGCATAATGTACATATTATATATATAATATATAGAGATAGAGAGAGAGACATTATGTAGAGATTGTATATGTATATATCGATATCTTGAGAGCTCAAAATAAAATTAATAAAAAAAAAACATACCCTACATAACATATCCAACTCTTCTTGGTTCAGGGTTTTCCGTTTCCGAAGACTAGTAAAATAGGCGGATTCTGGAACCCCAAGGATTCAACGGTATATGGATATGGAAAATATAAGATTTCCGATCCTAGCGGGAAAAGGCGGGGAACAGATACCCAATAGGATATAGGATCCTTGGGAGGAACTTTTGGTAATGGCCTTGATCCTCTATGCTATTTTTTATGTGTTCTTAGTTCTATTGAACTTTTTTCATTCTTTTAAACAAGAATCTAATAAACTAGAATTGAGTCAGTGGAAAAAAGGAGAGAGAGGAAAGTGTTAAATGGAGAGAGTCGACTAATCAGAGACTTTTAGGATCTTCTTTACATCAGGTAAATCTGTCGGCCCTGTCCGTTTTTTTCTTTAAGTTACGACTCTTTGCTGCTTACTTCTATCAAGCCATAGGGAAAGTCTATGATGAATTTGGAAAACTCATCTCACTCTTACTCTATGGCTCGGACTTAATGGGGGAAGAAAACATCTTCCATAATTTCTTTTTTGTTCAATTCTGGACAAAAAAGAAAAGGAAAAAGGAATTTATAGGGACAGTGTTACCCCCTATATCCCCTAGTTTATATTGTAGGAATAATAAAACAATTTAGCAGTCTGACACACTTACGTCCTTGCAAAGTAAATAATTATTATTGTAGTCGTAACCGTAGAATAGGATCCTAATCAAAATAAATACATTTGGTTCAGGCGCTATTAGCATGGTAAGAAAAGATTTTTTTTACAGACCAGAGGGGCTATCTAAATCCTAAAGTAAAGGCGAGCGATCGAAGTAGAAGTACCAACGGCTCAGTGTCATGAACCTTCTCCATCTGATTCAATAAGGGGGAATTAGCCTTCTTGTCAAATGGCTATCCTTGACAAAGGGTACCATTTATACCATAATCTACAATGTAGCGGGTATAGTTTAGTGGTAAAAGTGTGATTCGTTCTATATAATAACTGAATTTGAAATGATATACTTAAGGCATCCTTAAGTTTTTTATTTTTATATTCCGATGAAAACTTTAGTTCTTATAAAGGATTAAATCCTTTTCCTCTCAATAGCATATTGAGGAAGAATATACATTCTGGCGATTTGTATCCAAAGACTAATTTAAATTGCATCCAAAATAAAAATAGGATTATGAGTACAGAGTCGCGAAGCATAATTTTGCATTGGATTAAGTATTCCAATTTTGAAAATATGAGTAAAGGATCTATGGATGAAGATACAAAAAAGTTGATTTCCAATCGTAACTAAATCTTCTTAAAATAAGGAATAAGGAAGCCAAATAGCTAAAAAACGATAGTTTTGGTTTACTAGAACCATCCGCATATTGTTTAAGCTCGGTGGAAACCCAATTCTTTTCCTCAGGATCTCTTGAATGAAATTAGGGAACGAAGTAAGTAGATTAGATGGATTTAGATAGAATTTCTATCTCCTACTCTATAAGGATCATCTAGAAAGCGGAGAGCTTTGGTTCCATTCAAATAGAAAAGCTGACATAGATGTTAAGTGGTGAGAATATCCATAAAGGAGCCGAATGAAATCAAAATTTCATGTTCGGTTTTGAATTAGAGACGTTAAAAATAATCAACCAACGTCGACTATAACCCCTAGCCTTCCAAGCTAACGATGCGGGTTCGATTCCCGCTACCCGCTCCATTCTGTATAAAAGGAGTATTCTCTTTGTCTAGACATGTTAGAGGCTTGTATTCAAGCCTTTTTTGTCCACCAGTTTCTGGTACTCCAGAGCGGAGTAGAGCAGTTTGGTAGCTCACGAGGCTCATAACCTTGAGGTCACGGGTTCGATTCCCGTCTCCGCACTTAGCAGTCTGTATAAAAGGACTATTCTATTTCTCTAGATATGGTAGAGGGGCGTATCCAACCCTTTTTTATTCATTAGTTCCCGGCCCTAGAGGGCAAAATTGAGCAGTTTGCGAAGTCACTTGCCTTCAAAAAAAGAAGGCGCAAGGCTTCTCCCTACCCTGCAGAAAATAAAAATGAAACGAAAGGGACAGTCTACCTCTCTCTTCCCTTTAAAAAAAGTTTGCCCGTTGTTTGTCTCAGTTAATACCCAATTTTTGGAGCTCTGTTGGCGAGTTCTATTTCTGCCTCCGGAGCGCCCTCTTTTTTTGAGTGGGATGCAAAGGAAGGGTAAGATAGTAAGGGATACGGCACTAGACTAACACCTAATTAATACTTAATTTAATATAAGTAGTTAAACAGTTAACTAGACTAAACTTTTTATCATAGTACTTTGATAAATTAAGCGGGCGAGCGGCGGGAATCGAACCCGTATCTTCTCCTTGGCAAGGAGATATTTTACCATTGAACTACGCTCGCTACGGTATATATTTTATAGCGTATATCCGCCTGGGTCGACCTTCTATGTCTGGGTCGACCGTTTCATTTCATTTTCTATTATATTAGAGTTTTCCTTTTTTTATTATCTGTGAATGAATATTCTAATGGGAATGGAATTTCATAATACTGAAAGAGAAGAGCTAGCAATTCGGAACGCAAATTGCGTTTTAATACGTCTCACTATTCTAATTTTTTAGAAGAAATGGCCTTTATTATTTCTTTTTTATGGGGTTAATAAATATTAACCAAATTTAATTTAAGAAATGAGAGAATTCAGAATAGCTACGAGAAAGACTAGTCCAATCCATAACGATGTACCGGAAAATACAACATTTTTATTATTTGACCAACCATCAGGAGAAGCAAATACAAGGGGTACACTAATTACTAAGACTGAGGAAGTCGCAATTAATGCAAAAACAGCTAATTGGAAAGCAATAGTCATATTTCTAATCCTCCAAGCTACCATCAAATAAAGTTGACTACATATTTGATCCCTCACTTAAACCAAAATTGTAAAAAAATACAAGAAGTAGGAGGGGTTTAATCATGAATCCATTGATTCTTCTCTTTAATTCAAATTTATTACTTAAACCGCTTTTTTATTTGGATATGGGGGTGAGAAGAGATTATTTACTCTTTATTTCACAAGCGGGTATAGCGGATCCTGTATCCGTGTATACAGTATACAGAGATATATCGAAAAGGAACTTGTATCTGATATCTTTCTAGAGGCTAATAAATCTTTTTATTTTTTATATGGCTATGTTCTATTTGTAGGAGTAAAATAAGGATTAGGCTGTGGAGAGATGGCTGAGTGGTTGATAGCTCCGGTCTTGAAAACCGGTATAGTTCTAGGAACTATCGAGGGTTCGAATCCCTCTCTCTCCTTTTGCTTATTGAATACGTTTGTTTCTTTCATTTTTTTTTTTCTGTCCCTTATCTTTCTTTCATAAAAAGGAATGAATGGCTCGGCTAGATGGAATAACCGAGCCAGAACAGAAAAAAAGTAGAACAGGTATAAATAAGAAAATCTTAGTTAAGAGGGTTCATGTAAAGAACAGGTTCCAAATCACGATCGATTCCCTTTTCAAAACCTGCTGCAGCAGCTCGGGCTCTTCCTGCATGCCATAAATGGCCCACAAAAAAGAAGAATCCTAGAACAAAATGAGAAGTTGATAACCAACTTCTAGGAGAGACATAATTAACTGCATTGATCTCGGTAGCTACGCCACCCACGGAATTTAAAGAGCCTAAAGGAGCGTGGGTCATATATTCTGCTGAGCGTCGTTCTTGCCAAGGTTGTATGTCTTTTTTCAACCTACTCAAGTCCAAACCGTTGGGGCCCCTTAGAGGTTCTAACCATGGAGCACGAAGGTCCCAAAAACGCATAGTTTCCCCTCCAAAGATAACCTCCCCAGTTGGGGAACGCATTAGATATTTACCTAAACCTGTGGGTCCTTGAGCGGATCCCACATTAGCTCCAAGACGCTGGTCTCTAACTAGAAAAGTAAATGCTTGAGCTTGAGAAGCTTCTGGCCCGGTGGGTCCATAAAACTCACTCGGATAAGCTGTATTATTGAACCATACAAAACAACAAGCGATAAAACCAAAGACAGATAAAGCAGCTAAACTATAAGACAAGTAAGCTTCTCCAGACCATACAAATGCACGGCGAGCCCATGCGAAGGGTTTGGTTAAAATATGCCAAATTCCGCCAAATACACAAATAAAACCCAACCATACATGCCCACCAATTATATCTTCTAAATCATCTACACTAACAATCCACCCTTCTCCACCAAAAGGAGATTTTAGTAAATAACCAAATATAACACTGGGGCTAAGGGTCAAATTGGTAATTTTTCTTACATCTCCCCCCCCAGGGGCCCAGGTATCATATACACCGCCAAAATAAAGAGCCTTGAGTACTAGAAGAAAAGCACCTAGACCTAACAAAATTAAGTGAATACCCAAAATTGTAGTCATTTTATTTCTATCTTTCCAGACATAACCAAAGAATGGAAAAGATTCCTCAAGAGTCTCGGGTCCCAGAAGCGCGTGATAAATGCCACCGAAGCCTAAGACTGCGGAGGAAATTAGGTGAAGTACGCCAGATACAAAGTACGGAAAAGTATCTAGAACTTCCCCCCCTGGCCCTACTCCCCAACCTAGAGTAGCTAAGTGTGGAAGTAAAATCAACCCTTGTTCATACATGGGCTTTTCTGGTACGAAATGGGCCACTTCAAATAGGTTCATTGCTCCGGCCCAGAATACGATTAATCCGGCATGGGCTACATGAGCTCCAAGCAGTTTACCGGACAAATTGATAAGTCTGGCATTCCCAGCCCACCAAGCAAAGCCGGTGGTTTCTTGGTCACGACCAGCTAAAACGAAAGTTCCATTAAAGAGCGTTTCCACGTGGTAGAACCTCCTCAGGGAATATAAGATTTTCATGAGGCTGATCCTGAGCTGCCATCCACGCACGAATACCCTCGTTTAAAAGAATATTTTTGGTGTAGAAAGTCTCAAATTCAGGATCTTCCGCTGCACGGATTTCCTGGGAAACAAAGTCATAGGCACGTAAGTTCAGAGCCAAGCCAACTACGCCAATAGCACTCATCCATAAACCGGTGACGGGTACAAATAGCATAAAGAAATGTAACCAACGTTTATTGGAAAAAGCAACACCAAAGATTTGGGACCAAAAGCGGTTAGCAGTGACCATGGAATAAGTTTCTTCAGCTTGAGTTGGGTTAAAAGCACGGAAGGTATTTGCACCATCACCGTCCTCAAATAGAGTGTTTTCTACGGTCGCTCCATGAATAGCGCATAGCAGAGCCGCACCTAATACTCCGGCAACTCCCATCATATGAAATGGGTTCAACGTCCAATTATGAAATCCTTGGAAGAAAAGGATGAATCGAAATATCGCTGCTACGCCAAAACTCGGCGCAAAGAACCAACCAGATTGCCCCAGTGGATAAATAAGGAATACAGAAACAAAAACAGCAATTGGACCAGAGAATGAGATTGCATTATAAGGCCGCAATTGAACAGACCGAGCAAGTTCAAATTGGCGTAACATGAAACCTATTAGTGCAAAAGCCCCGTGGAGAGCTACAAAAGTCCATAGACCGCCTAATTGACACCAACGAGTAAAATCTCCTTGTGCTTCGGGCCCCCATAGTAGCAACAAAGAGTGTGCTAAACTATTGGCAGGGGTAGAAACTGCTGCGGTTAAGAAATTACAACCTTCCAAATAGGAACTAGCCAATCCATGGGTATACCAAGAAGTTACAAAAGTTGTCCCTGTAAACCAACCCCCTAAAGCGAAATAAGCACAAGGAAAGAGCAATAGGCCAGACCATCCTACAAAAACGAAACGGTCCCTTCGTAACCAGTCATCCATAGTATCAAATAGATCATTTTCTTCTTTAGGAATTCTACCAAGGGCTATAGTCATAGTGATCCTCCTATTCAATTACTTCAACCATTTCCGAGCACCTCATATCACTTTCCAAGGCATATGATAGTTTTATTATCTGTGGACGATTTCTTTGTCGTTCAATGCCCTTTTTCAATGGTCTCGAAGAGAGAAATTTCCCATTTTTATCTATGGAGTCACAGTCACAACCGAGGTCGTGGTAAATCCATGAATTTGATTCGATTTGTTTTTCTTATACTATTTGTTTTTCTTATACTATAGAAATAGAAATAAATTGTTTTTCTTATACTATAGAAAGAAATAAACCTTTGAATTCAGCATTATTCCAAGACTCCTATTTCAAAGTCTATCTTTTAAGGGAAAAATGAAAATAAAAGTAACCCTTCTTTTCCCATTCCCTCTCTATTGCATGGGTGGAAGAACTAAAATAGAGGATTCTGAAAAAAAAAATGGACCTTCGAAATCCAATTTTATGTGTAGCGCAAAGGAGTTGCGATTTCTTCTTATTCCTATAGAACATCTAGTAACAAGAATATGAAATCGTAAATAGCGAAAAATTCTTGTCTTGCGCGGTCTAAGTCTAAGGAAATAAAAAAAATTCGCTTATACAATTTCATCTACATCGAATTTATATATCAGAATAGCGGATAGAGGCATCATTAAAGGAGTCAGGTCTACTTACTTTATGCTTCTTTCCAATTTTATGGTGGATTTGATAAGAACCCTTTTTGCTTTCTTGATAAATAATCGACAAAAAAAGCGTTTTTTTTTATATAACCTGCTTGTTTTATTATAATTATAACAAGTCCTATATGGAAATGCCCGCTAAAGAGAAAATCTATTTGATTGTCTCTCGGCCAATATCGATTTTTAGAAAGAAAAAACAAGAATTTTCTTCTTTTTTTATTAACATTAAGAAAAAAGAATATAATTAAAATGGAATTGGCAATATAATTTTTATAGACTTTTGAAAGAAAAAAAGGGGGTTTTTTGCAACCGTTATTTCTTATTTCTTGCCTATATCATATCACGGAAACCTTTCGCTTTGGAACGTGGAGAGATGGCTGAGTGGACTAAAGCGGCGGATTGCTAATCCGTTGTACAATTTTTTTGTACCGAGGGTTCGAATCCCTCTCTTTCCGCTCCCTTGGATCATTTGGGACTTTCGAATTGGAAAGAATTCTGACCCCCGGATTTTCTCATAGATAAATGTACGAAACAAATCCAATAAGAAAAAAAAAAAACTGAATTTTTACTCCTCGCGTCCAGGATTCCGTCCTGGGTCATTAGATAAGAATCCAAAGATAAAGAGTGAAACAAAGAATATCACTACTGTATAAACAAAAAGTTTGAGAGTAAGCATTACATAATCTCCAAGATTTTTTTTTAAGGAATAGATTACCAGTTTTTCCTTACCACACGGATCCACTAGGATGGTTTTTTTTTTTATACCTAAAAATGCAAAAAAGAATTCTTGAAAAAAATTGCAAGAATTCTTTTATAATAAGCACTCTTATCAATAGCAAAAATAGGGTTAGGTGGTTAGGTATTGTGTAGGTACCTTTAGGTACCTGCTCAACCTAGGTGCAGGGGAGTAGAAAGGCTGATCCAAATTTATTGCTGTAGCTACCCATTCAATGTAGAAGAATTTAAATTTTAGAATCGAAGGTTCATAATATAAAAATATAAAACTTCTCGGCTTTTACCCATTTTTAAATTTTTTTGGAATGAACACATCATTCAATTTGGCATACAGAGTACTAAAGATTTCATCGAAAACTTACAGCAGCTTGCCAAACAAAGGCTAATAGAAAAAAGAATAGAGGTATAACAGGCATAATATCCACGATTGGATTGAAAATAGCATAAGCTTCGGGTAATTTGGCAAAGAAAAAACTAGTAGGATAAAGAACAGAATTAAAACAGATACAGGTTAAACTAAGTATATTAGGCATAACAAGCATTTCATTCTTGTAGAGTAAATAATTGGATTTTTCTTGAGTTATTTTTTTAAGGGAAAGAAGGAAAAGGCAGATTCAAAATCTTTTTTCTTCGGACTTTCCCAAACACAAAATACCTCCTTGTATTTGCACTCTCAAATGAGAGTGGAATAAATTCGACTTTCATATAATATCTTAATAGAATTCCATGTAATGATCAATGCATTTTTTTGATTCTATATTATCCGCATGTGTAGAATACTAGCAAGAGAATATCCCTCCTTTTTTATGTAATTGAAATGGTATTGACGAATAACAAATAAACATACTAGTGTTTATTAGTGTCGCATAAAACCCGAAATGGGGCGTGGCCAAGTGGTAAGGCAGCGGGTTTTGGTCCCGTTACTCGGAGGTTCGAATCCTTCCGTCCCAGATTGTTTCTGATGAAACAAACGGTGAAATCATATAGTATTCCGTACGAGACAAAAGTTTATTAAAGAGAATAATGATATCTTATTCTTTCTCAGAAAACATAATAAAGTCTTAAGTCCAGTCAAATTGACTATCTTTATTTTCATGAAAAAATGGGATCTATCAAGCACATTCAGGATATGCCTCTACTATAAAATAAAATCACTTAGTCATATTTTTTTCTTCCTTTTGGTATTCGAGTTGAAGAAGTACGAGAATTCTATAACTACCAAAAACTTTCAATCTTTTCATTGGAATAGTTTATTTAGTTATTATAGTTAATTGTTTTTGGTACTGAAAAAATATATTACTACTAGAATTCTAATTCTAGTAATTAAATTAATTAAACTTTTTTGGAGGTTGATAGTTTATTTATTGAGGAAGAGTCAATCCTTCTTTTCTCACTTCAAGATTGATCATCTCGAGCCATCCGTTGAGGGTGGAAATTTAAGAATAAATAAGTTTTAAGCAAACTTGTTTAGTCGTCTTTTTCAAACTATGTTTCATTCATATGATAGAATTTTAATATGGGTTTAAATAAATTGGATCTTGGCGGAGGCTTCCCGGATAAATACTTACTTTCTTTTATCCATATTGCTCCATAGATAGCAAGTTTTAATTAGTATAAAAAAACTAAACCAATGACTATTCATGATTCCATCCATATTGGATCAATTCTCTATACCACTTTGCAATGAAAAGAGGAATGTTTGTTATGGTAAAACTTCGTTTAAAACGATGTGGTAGAAAGCAACGTGCGACTTGAAGGACATGATCGATTGTGGATTTTTCTATCCATCATTTTCCATAGTAATGAAAATGCTCTTGGCTCGACATAGCCTGTTCTATTCGTTCCGAACCAAATTTGCGCTGGGTTTAAGTAACATAGTACACGATGGAGCTCGAGAGGACAGAATTTTTTTTATCAAGGGAAAGAATCTAGGGTTAGTGAAAACTAATAAATTAGGCCAACTTTGTCAGTCTATCCTTAATATAGAAATAAATCGAAAGGTTAAAATAAGAATAAAGTCCAATAAAAGTATATCAGAATCAATCCCTCTTATTAGATTTCTATAGAAGAGATAAATGCTTTATCGAAGGAAATAAGAAAAAAGGGTATGTTGCTACTCTTTTGAAAGAAAAAAATAGGAATTCCCGAAGTAATGTCTAAACCCAAGGATTTCACAAATCAAAGATAAAGGATTCCAGAACAAGTAAACACAATTTTCAATTGTCTCAACAACAGAGTTGGATCAGAATAAGGAATAAAAGTCAATTCGTTCGAAATGAGACAAAGAAAAGAGTTTAAAGACGACTCAAAAATTTTGGAAGGATTTTGCCTTCGAAGTTTGTCAGGCAAAATTAGCCCACTTGAGTCATGAGTATAAATGAAATTTGTTTTTTCTGTAAGGAAATTAATGCACGTCATAGTCTAATTTCTATTATTATCGACAGAAATTCGAATCATTTTCTCGAGCCGTATGAGGAGAAAACCTCCTATACGTTTCTAGGGGGGGGCGTTGTTTATCTACATCTATCCCAATAAGCTGTCTATCGAATCGTTGCAATTGATGTTCGATCTCGAAGAGAAGGAAGAGATCTTCAAAAAGTAGGTTTTTATGATCCGATAAAGAATCAAACTTGTTTAAATGTTCCAGCTATTCTCTATTTCCTTGAAAAGGGTGCTCAACCAACAAGAACTGTTTATGATATTTTAAGGAAGGCGGAATTCTTTAAAGAAAAAGAAAGAACTTTGAGTTAATTGAAGAACTAAATGAATCAAAAAGTAGGATAGGAGAAGATTATTAGTATTCCTAGTTGTCTAATTATTTAGACACAATTTACCTCTTTTTTAATCCTATTTGGATTTATATTATATCGTGCCAATTCAACATAAGCCCCTATTTTATTTACTTTTTCTATCTAATTTGTTTTCTTACCATTGTATTTCCATTGACAAAGGTCTATTGAACAAATAGAATTTGTAGATAGATGGGTCTCTTTATCCTCACTCCATATTCAATTTTTCCGCCTACACTTCGCTCAAATGATAAGGGTGTTCCTCTTGCATGTATTCTCATACAATATAATATATATTTTTTTTTAATAAAAATCGCTAAAAATAAGGAGAATTTGGCCATCGTGATTAGGGTCGCTCTTTTTTTAACTTTACTTTAGTGGAATTTAACCGGACCTGTTCGTTTTGGCATTTGAGTGTTTTTCATGGTCGATAAAAAAATCTTTTGATGTCTTGCTAGTTCAATGTTTTGACAGAAGCGCGCGGTGTAATTCCATTGATTTTTGGATTTCGATCGTATCTAAGATCCTTTTTTTATCTGGGTTGCTAACTCAATGGTAGAGTACTCGGCTTTTAAGTGCGACTATGATCTTTTACACATTTGGATGAAACAACAAATTCGTCCAGACTCTTGGTAGAGTCTAGAAGACCACGACTGATCCTCAAAGGTAATGAATGGAAAAAATAGCATGTCGTAATAAAATCAATCTTTTTTGAATGGAATCCAAAATTACGATTTTCTGGGTCTAATGAATAAATGGATAGAGCCTGGCTCCAATTCTGGTAAAATAAAAAGCAACGAGCTGAACTTCCTAATTGGAATGATTCCCCGCTCTAATTAGACGTTAAAAATAGATTAGTGCCGGATGCGGGGAAAGGTTGGGTTTTCCTATGAGTGGACCCTTTATTTTTTCTTTTTTTTTTAGAAATCCTAATTATTCTTGATTATGGATTGAATAAGGGATGTTATGGATTGAATGTGTAAAAGAAGCAGTATATTGATAAAGAGGCTGTATTCCAAAGTCAAAAGAGCGATTGGCCTGCAAAAATAAAAAACTTGTTCTGTTCTTTTTTTTTAATTAGAACAAACATAAACTAATTGGGTAGAAAAGGAGCAGAAAAAGATCTGTGGATTAGACTCCCTTTCTTTCCAGGGTTTGTATTAAAAATGCAACACCCTGTTCTGACCATATTGCACTATGTATCATCATTCGATAAACCGAGAAATGCTTCTTCTCTCTGATTCAAGTAGAAATACAAATGGAAAAATTCGAAGGGTATTCAGAAAAACATAAATCTCGTCAACAATACTTTGTCTACCCACTTCTCTTTCAGGAATATATTTATGCATTTGCCCACCATTATGGATTAAATGGTTCTGAACCTGTGGAAATAGTTGTTAGTTGTAATAACAAGAAATTTAGTTCACTACTTGTGAAACGTTTAATTATTCGAATGTATCAGCAGAATTTTTTGGATAACTCGGTTAATCATCCTAACCAAGATCGATTATTGGATTACAAAAATTATTTTTATTCTGAGTTTTATTCTCAGATTCTATCTGAAGGGTTTGCGATCGTTGTGGAAATCCCATTCTCGCTACGGGAATTATTTTGTCCGAAAGAAAAAGAAATACCAAAGTTTCAGAATTTACGCTCTATTCATTCAATATTTCCCTTTTTAGAAGACAAATTTTTGCATTTGGATTATCTATCACATATAGAAATACCCTATCCTATCCATTTGGAAATCCTGGTTCAACTCCTTCAATACCGTATCCAAGATGTTCCATCTTTGCATTTATTGCGATTCTTTCTCAACTATTATTCGAATTGGAATAGTTTTATTACTTCAATGAAATCCATTTTTTATTTTCAAAAAGAAAATAAAAGACTGTTTCGATTCCTATATAACTCTTATGTATCAGAATATGAATTTTTTTTGTTGTTTCTTCGTAAACAATCTTCTTGCTTACCATTAGCATCTTCTGGAACTTTTCTGGAACGAATCCACTTTTCTAGGAAGATGGAACATTTTGGGATAATGTACCCTGGTTTTTCTCGGAAAACCCTATGGTTCTTTATGGATCCTCTTATGCATTATGTTCGATATCAAGGAAAGGCAATTCTTGCATCAAAAGGCACTTTTTTTTTGAAGAAGAAATGGAAATGCTACCTTATCAATTTCTGGCAATATTATTTCTGTTTTTGGACTCAGCCGCGAAGAATCCATATAAACCAATTAGCAAACTCTTGCTTCGATTTTATGGGGTACCTTTCAAGTGTACCAAAAAGTTCTTTGTTAGTAAGGAATCAAATGCTGGAGAAGTCATTTCTAATAGATACTCGAATGAAAAAATTCGATACCATAGTCCCCGCTACTCTCCTCATAGGATACTTATCAAAAGCTCAATTTTGTACTGGATCGGGGCATCCTATTAGTAAACCCATTTGGACAGATTTATCAGATTGGGATATTCTTGATCGATTTGGTCGGATATGTAGAAATCTTTTTCATTATCATAGTGGATCTTCGAAAAAACGGACTTTGTATCGACTAAAGTATATACTTCGACTTTCATGCGCTAGAACTTTAGCTCGGAAACATAAAAGCACGGTACGAACTTTTATGCAACGATTGGGTTCGGCATTTTTAGAAGAATTTTTTATGGAAGAAGAGCAAGTTTTTTCTTTGATGTTCACCAAAACAACTCTTTTTTCTTTCTGTGGATCACACACTGAGCGTATTTGGTATTTGGATATTATACGTATCAATGACCTGGTCAACCCTCTTAATTAATCATTAGACGAAATTAAGAAACAGGAAAGGGTTGATAAATGATCAAGAAAAAACTTTTCTATTTTTCATTCTGAAATGTTCTTTTTATTATAATAAAGAGTAGGTGAATCAAGTTACTAATTAAAAAAATTAGTAGAACTTCCTCTTTGGAATAGAAATTGGCTATTTCTACATAGGGAAAGTCGTGTGCAATGAAAAATGCAAGCACGATTTGGGGAGGGATTTTTCTCTATTGTAACAAGGAAGAATTATCTACTCCATCCGACTAGTTCCGGGTTCGAGTCCCGGGCAACCCATATAGAAAAGACTCATCAAAGTTAAAAACTTTGACTCACTTCATTTACAAATACAAAATTATTGGTTTGGTTAATTTAGTTATATGGATAGCTAATCTTTGGGCTGACTTGGTTGACATTGGTATATAGTCTATGTTATACTGTTAAATAACAAGCCTTCTATTATCTATATTCTAGTTAATACGTGTGCTTGGGAGTCCTTGCAATTTGAATAAACCAAGATCTTACCATGACTGCAATTTTAGAGAGACGCGAAAGTACAAGCCTGTGGGGTCGCTTCTGCAACTGGATAACTAGCACTGAAAATCGTCTTTACATCGGATGGTTCGGTGTTTTGATGATCCCTACCTTATTGACCGCAACTTCTGTATTTATTATCGCCTTCATCGCTGCCCCTCCAGTAGATATTGATGGTATTCGTGAGCCTGTTTCTGGTTCTTTACTTTATGGAAACAATATTATCTCTGGTGCTATTATCCCTACTTCTGCGGCGATCGGATTGCACTTTTACCCAATTTGGGAAGCTGCATCTGTTGATGAGTGGTTATACAATGGTGGTCCTTATGAGCTAATTGTTCTACACTTCTTACTTGGTGTAGCTTGTTATATGGGTCGTGAGTGGGAACTTAGTTTCCGTCTGGGTATGCGTCCTTGGATTGCTGTTGCATATTCAGCTCCTGTTGCAGCTGCTACTGCTGTTTTCTTGATTTACCCTATTGGTCAAGGAAGCTTTTCTGATGGTATGCCTTTAGGAATCTCTGGTACTTTCAACTTTATGATTGTATTCCAGGCAGAGCACAACATCCTTATGCATCCATTCCACATGTTAGGTGTAGCTGGTGTATTCGGCGGTTCCCTATTCAGTGCTATGCATGGTTCCTTGGTAACCTCTAGTTTGATCAGGGAAACTACTGAAAATGAATCTGCTAATGAGGGTTACAAATTTGGTCAAGAGGAAGAAACTTATAATATTGTGGCTGCTCATGGTTATTTTGGCCGATTAATCTTCCAATATGCTAGTTTCAACAACTCTCGTTCTTTACACTTCTTCTTGGCTGCTTGGCCTGTAGTAGGAATCTGGTTCACTGCTTTAGGTATTAGTACTATGGCTTTCAACCTAAATGGTTTCAATTTCAACCAATCTGTAGTTGATAGTCAAGGTCGCGTTATTAATACTTGGGCT
>NW_027333135.1:0-43857 GCF_002575655.3 Aegilops tauschii subsp. strangulata
ACTTTCTTGCACATGCTATGTGGATGAAATGATGATACCATGCCAACTTTCAACCTTTTCAGAGTTCATTTGAAATGCTTTTCAATTTTATGGTCTTATAGCTAAAAATAATTAGTAAATGCATGAAAAATAACAAATGAAGTCAGAAAGGATTGAAAAAAGATGATGTGGCTTTGAATGGTGCATTTTGAACACACAAAAAGTCAGGAGTTCAAATAAGTTTGAAAAATGAAATCCCTTTTTAACAGACGAGTTTCCGTATGAAATCCTGATACTTTGAAAGAGATTGTCCGTTTTGTACACGAAGTGCATCCAGTTTTTGCCGTAACCCTCTTAAATTTCTTGCACATGCTATGTGGATGAAATGATGATACCATGCCAACTTTCAACCTTTTCAGAGTTCATTTGAAATGCTTTTCAATTTTATGGTCTTATAGCTCAAAATAATTAGTAAATGCATGAAAAAATAACAAATGAAGTCAGAAAGGATTGAAAAATAATGATGTGGCTTTGAATGGTGAATTCTGAACACACAAAAGTCAGGAGTTCAAATAAGTTTGAAAAAATGAAATCCCTTTTTAACAGACGAGTTTCCGTATGAAATCCTGATACTTTGAAAGAGATTGTCCGTTTTGTACACGAAGTGCATCCAGTTTTTGCCGTAACCCCTCTTAACTTTCTTGCACATGCTATGTGGATGAAATGATGATACCATGCCAACTTCAACCTTTTCAGAGTTCATTTGAAATGCTTTTCAATTTTATGTCTTATAGCTCAGTATAATTAGTAAATGCATGAAAAATAACAAATGAAGTCAGAAAGGATTGAAAAATGATGATGTGGCTTTGAATGGTGCATTTTGAACACACAAAAAGTCAGGAGTTCAAATAAGTTTTAAAAAATGAAATCCCTTTTTAACCGACGAGTTTCCGTATGAAATCCTGATACTTTGAAAGAGATTATCCGTTTTGTACACGAAGTGCATCCAGTTTTTGCCGTACCCTCTTAACTTTCTTGCACATGCTATGTGGATGAAATGATGATACCATGCCAACTTTCAACCTTTTCAGAGTTCATTTGAAATGCTTTTCAATTTTATGGTCTTATAGCTCAAAATAATTAGTAAATGCATGAAAAATAACAAATGAAGTGAGAAAGGATTGAAAAATGATGATGTGGCTTTGAATGGTGCATTTTGAACACACAAAAAGTCAGGAGTTCAAATAAGTTTGAAAAAATGAAATCCCTTTTTAACAGACGAGTTTCCGTATGAAATCCTGATACTTTGAAAGAGATTGTCCGTTCTGTACACGAAGTGCATCCAGTTTTTGCCGTAACCCTCTTAACTTTCTTGCACATGCTATGTGGATGAAATGATGATACCATGCCAACTTTCAACCTTTTCAGAGTTCATTTGAAATGCTTTTCAATTTTATGGTCTTATAGCTCAAAATAAGTAGTAAATGCATGAAAAATAACAAATGAAGTCAGAAAGGATTGAAAAATGATGATGTGGCTTTGAATGGTGCATTTTGAACACACAAAAAGTCAGGAGTTCAAATAAGTTTTAAAAAATGAAATCCCTTTGTAACAGACGAGTTTCCGTATGAAATCCTGATACTTTGAAAGAGATTGTCCGTTTTGTACACGAAGTGCATCCAGTTTTTGCCGTAACCCTCTTAACTTTCTTGCACATGCTATGTGGATGAAATGATGATACCATGCCAACTTTCAACCTTTTCAGAGTTCATTTGAAATGCTTTTCAATTTTATGGTCTTATAGCTCAAAATAATTAGTAAATGCATGAAAAATAACAAATGAAGTGAGAAAGGATTGAAAAATGATGATGTGGCTTTGAATGGTGCATTTTTGAACACACAAAAAGTCAGGAGTTCAAATAAGTTTGAAAAAATGAAATCCCTTTTTAACAGACGAGGTTTCCGTATGAAATCCTGATACTTTGAAAGAGATTGTCCGTTCTGTACACGAAGTGCATCCAGTTTTTGCCGTAACCCTCTTAACTTTCTTGCACATGCTATGTGGATGAAATGATGATACCATGCCAACTTTCAACCTTTTCAGAGTTCATTTGAAATGCTTTTCAATTTTATGGTCTTATAGCTCAGTATAATTAGTAAATGCATGAAAAATAACAAATGAAGTCAGAAAGGATTGAAAAATGATGATGTGGCTTTAAATGGTGCATTTTGAACACACAAAAAGTCAGGAGTTCAAATAAGTTTAAAAAAATGAAATCCCTTTTTAACCGACGAGTTTCCGTATGAAATCCTGATACTTTGAAAGAGATTGTCCGTTTTGTACACGAAGTGCATCCAGTTTTTGCCGTAACCCTCTTAACTTTCTTGCACATGCTATGTGGATGAAATGATGATACCATGCCAACTTTCAACCTTTTCAGAGTTCATTGAAATGCTTTTCAATTTTATGGTCTTATAGCTAAAAATAATTAGTAAATGCATGAAAAATAACAAATGAAGTCAGAAAGGATTGAAAAAAGATGATGTGGCTTTGAATGGTGCATTTGAACACACAAAAAGTCAGGAGTTCAAATAAGTTTTAAAAATGAAATCCCTTTTTAACAGACGAGTTTCCGTATGAAATCCTGATACTTTGAAAGAGATGGTCCGTTTTGTACAAGAAGTGCATCCAGTTTTGCCGTAACCCTCTTAAATTTCTTGCACATGCTATGTGGATGAAATGATGATACCATGCCAACTTTCAACCTTTTCAGAGTTCAGTTGAAATGCTTTTCAATTTTATGGTCTTATAGCTCAAAATAATTAGTAAATGCATGAAAAATAACAAATGAAGTCAGAAAGGATTGAAAAATAATGATGTGGCTTTGAATGGTGAATTCTGAACACACAAAAGTCAGGAGTTCAAATAAGTTTGAAAAAATGAAATCCCTTTTTAACAGACGAGTTTCCGTATGAAATCCTGATACTTTGAAAGAGATTGTCCTTTTGTACACGAAGTGCATCCAGTTTTTGCCGTAACCCTCTTAACTTTCTTGCACATGCTATGTGGATGAAATGATGATACCATGCCAACTTTCAACCTTTTCAGAGTTCATTTGAAATGCTTTTCAATTTTATGGTCTTATAGCTCAATATAATTAGTAAATGCATGAAAAATAACAAATGAAGTCAGAAAGGATTGAAAAATGATGATGTGGCTTTGAATGGTGCATTTTGAACACACAAAAAGTCAGGAGTTCAAATAAGTTTGAAAAAATGAAATCCCTATTTAACAGACGAGTTTCCGTATGAAATCCTGATACTTTGAAAGAGATTGTCCGTTTTGTACACGAAGTGCCTCCAGTTTTTGCGGTAACCCTCTTAACTTTCTTGCACATGCTATGTGGATGAAATGATGATACCATGCCAACTTTCAACCTTTTCAGAGTTCATTTGAAATGCTTTTCAATTTTATGGTCTTATAGCTCAAAATAATTAGTAAATGCATGAAAAATAACAAATGAAGTCAGAAAGGATTGAAAAATGATGATGTGGCTTTGAATGGTGCATTTGAACACACAAAATGTCAGGAGTTCAAATAAGTTTTTAAAAATGAAATCCCTTTGTAACAGACGAGTTTCCGTATGAAATCCTGATACTTTGAAAGAGATTGTCCGTTTTGTACACGAAGTGCATCCAGTTTTTGCCGTAACCCTCTTAACTTTCTTGCACATGCTATGTGGATGAAATGATGATACCATGCCCAACTTTCAACCTTTTCAGAGTTCATTTGAAATGCTTTTCAATTTTATGGTCTTATAGCTCAAATAATTAGTAAATGCATGAAAAATAACAAATGAAGTCAGAAAGGATTGAAAAATGATGATGTGGCTTTGAATGGTGCATTTGAACACACAAAAAGTCAGGAGTTCAAATAAGTTTGAAAAAATGAAATCCCTTTTTAACGGACGAGTTTCCATATGAAATCCTGATACTTTGAAAGAGATTGTCCGTTTTGTACACGAAGTGCATCCAGTTTTTGCGGTAACCCTCTTAACTTTCTTGCACATGCTATGTGGATGAAATGATGATACCATGCCAACTTTCAACCTTTTCAGAGTTCATTTGAATTGCTTTTCAATTTTATGGTCTTATAGCTCAAAATAATTAGTAAATGCATGAAAAATAACAAATGAAGTCAGAAAGGATTGAAAAATGATGATGTGGCTTTGAATGGTGCATTTTGAACACACAAAAAGTCAGGAGTTCAAATAAGTTTTAAAAATGAAATCCCTTTTTAACCGACGAGTTTCCGTATGAAATCCTGATACTTTGAAAGAGATTGTCCGTTTTCTACATGAAGTGCATCCATTTTTTGCCGTAACCCTCTTAACTTTCTTGCACATGCTATGTGGATGAAATGATGATACCATGCCAACTTTCAACCTTTTCAGAGTTCATTTGAAATGCTTTTCAATTTATGGTCTTATAGCTAAAAATAATTGGTAAATTGCATGAAAAATAACAAATAATTCAGAAGGATTGAAAAATGATGATGTGGCTTTGAATGGTGCATTTTGAACACACAAAAAGTCAGGAGTTCAAATAAGTTTTAAAAAATGAAATCCCTTTTAACAGACGAGTTTCCGTATGAAATCGTGATACTTTGAAAGAGATTGTCCGTTTTGTACACGAAGTGCATCCAGTTTTGTCGTAACCCTCTTAACTTTCGTGCACATGCTATGTGGATGAATGATGATACCATGCCAACTTTCAACCTTTTCAGAGTTCATTTGAAATGCTTTTCAATTTTATGGTCTTATAGCTCCAAATAATTAGTAAATGCATGAAAAATAACAAATGAAGTCAGAAAGGATTGAAAAATGATGATGTGGCTTTGAATGGTGCATTTTGAACACACAAAAAGTCAGGAGTTCAAATAAGTTTTAAAAAATGAAATCCATTTTTAACGACGAGTTTCCGTATGAAATCCTGATACTTTGAAAGAGATTGTCCGTTTGTACACGAAGTGCATCCAGTTTTGCCGTAACCCTCTTAACTTTCTTGCACATGCTATGTGGATGAAATGATGATACCATGCCAACTTTCAACCTTTTCAGAGTTCATTTGAAATGCTTTTCAATTTTATGGTCTTATAGCTCAGTATAATTAGTAAATGCATGAAAAATAACAAATGAAGTCAGAAAGGATTGAAAAATGATGATGTGGCTTTAAATGGTGCATTTTGAACACACAAAAAGTCAGGAGTTCAAATAAGTTTTAAAAAATGAAATCCCTTTTTAACCGACGAGTTTCCGTATGAAATCCTGATACTTTGAAAGAGATTGTCCGTTTTGTACACGAAGTGCATCCAGTTTTTGCCGTAACCCTCTTAACTTTCTTGCACATGCTATGTGGATAAAATGATGATACCATGCCAACTTTCAACCTTTTCAGAGTTCATTTGAAATGCTTTTCAATTTTATGGTCTTATAGCTAAAAATAATTAGTAAATGCATGAAAAATAACAAATGAAGTCAGAAAGGATTGAAAAAAGATGATGTGGCTTTGAATGGTGCATTTTGAACACACAAAAAGTCAGGAGTTCAAATAAGTTTTAAAAAATGAAATCCCTTTTTAACAGACGAGTTTCCGTATGAAATCCTGATACTTTGAAAGAGATTGTCCGTTTTGTACACGAAGTGCATCCAGTTTTTGCCGTAACCCTCTTAAATTTCTTGCACATGCTATGTGGATGAAATGATGATACCATGCCAACTTTCAACCTTTTCAGAGTTCATTTGAAATGCTTTTCAATTTTATGGTCTTATAGCTCAAAATAATTAGTAAATGCATGAAAAATAACAAATGAAGTCAGAAAGGATTGAAAAATAATGATGTGGCTTTGAATGGTGAATTCTGAACACACAAAAGTCAGGAGTTCAAATAAGTTTGAAAAAATGAAATCCCTTTTTAACAGACGAGTTTCCGTATGAAATCCTGATACTTTGAAAGAGATTGTCCGTTTTGTACACGAAGTGCATCCAGTTTTTGCCGTAACCCTCTTAACTTTCTTGCACATGCTATGTGGATGAAATGATGATACCATGCCAACTTTCAACCTTTTCAGAGTTCATTTGAAATGCTTTTCAATTTTATGGTCTTATAGCTCAATATAATTAGTAAATGCATGAAAAATAACAAATGAAGTCAGAAAGGATTGAAAAATGATGATGTGGCTTTGAATGGTGCATTTTGAACACACAAAAAGTCAGGAGTTCAAATAAGTTTGAAAAAATGAAATCCCTATTTAACAGACGAGTTTCCGTATGAAATCCTGATACTTTGAAAGAGATTGTCCGTTTTGTACACGAAGTGCCTCCAGTTTTTGCGGTAACCCTCTTAACTTTCTTGCACATGCTATGTGGATGAAATGATGATACCATGCCAACTTTCAACCTTTTCAGAGTTCATTTGAAATGCTTTTCAATTTTATGGTCTTATAGCTCAAAATAATTAGTAAATGCATGAAAAATAACAAATGAAGTCAGAAAGGATTGAAAAATGATGATGTGGCTTTGAATGGTGCATTTTGAACACACAAAAAGTCAGGAGTTCAAATAAGTTTTTAAAAATGAAATCCCTTTGTAACAGACGAGTTTCCGTATGAAATCCTGATACTTGAAAGAGATTGTCCGTTTTGTACACGAAGTGCATCCAGTTTTTGCCGTAACCCTCTTAACTTTCTGCACATGCTATGTGGATGAAATGATGATACCATGCCAACTTTCAACCTTTTCAGAGTTCATTTGAAATGCTTTTCAATTTTATGGTCTTATAGCTCAAAATAATTAGTAAATGCATGAAAAATAACAAATGAAGTCAGAAAGGATTGAAAAATGATGATGTGGCTTTGAATGGTGCATTTTGAACACACAAAAAGTCAGGGAGTTCAATAAGTTTGAAAAAATGAAATCCCTTTTTAACGGACGAGTTTCCATATGAAATCCTGATACTTTGAAAGAGATTGTCCGTTTTGTACACGAAGTGCATCCAGTTTTTGCGGTAACCCTCTTAACTTTCTTGCACATGCTATGTGGATGAAATGATGATACCATGCCAACTTTCAACCTTTTCAGAGTTCATTTGAATTGCTTTTCAATTTTATGTCTTATAGCTCAAAATAATTAGTAAATGCATGAAAAATAACAAATGAAGTCAGAAAGGATTGAAAAATGATGATGTGGCTTTGAATGGTGCATTTTGAACACACAAAAAGTCAGGAGTTCAAATAAGTTTTAAAAAATGAAATCCCTTTTTAACCGACGAGTTTCCGTATGAAATCCTGATACTTTGAAAGAGATTGTCCGTTTTCTACATGAAATGCATCCATTTTTTGCCGTAACCCTCTTAACTTTCTTGCACATGCTATGTGGATGAAATGATGATAACCATGCAACTTTCAACCTTTTCAGAGTTCATTTGAAATGCTTTTCAATTTTATGGTCTTATAGCTAAAAATAATTGGTAATGCATGAAAAATAACAAATAAAGTCAGAAAGGATTGAAAAATGATGATGTGGCTTTGAATGGTGCATTTTGAACACACAAAAAGTCAGGAGTTCAAATAAGTTTTAAAAAAATGAAATCCCTTTTTAACAGACGAGTTTCCGTATGAAATCCTGATACTTTGAAAGAGATTGTCCGTTTTGTACACGAAGTGCATCAGTTTTTGTCGTAACCCTCTTAACTTTCGTGCACATGCTATGTGGATGAAATGATGATACCATGCCAACTTTCAACCTTTTCAGAGTTCATTTGAAATGCTTTTCAATTTTATGGTCTTATAGCTCCAAATAATTAGTAAATGCATGAAAAATAACAAATGAAGTCAGAAAGGATTGAAAAATTGATGATGTGGCTTTGAATGGTGCATTTTGAACACACAAAAGTCAGGAGTTCAAATAAGTTTGAAAAAATGAAATCCCTTTTTAACGGACGAGTTTCCATATGAAATCCTGATACTTTGAAAGAGATTGTCCGTTTTGTACACGAAGTGCATCCAGTTTTTGCGGTAACCCTCTTAACTTTCTTGCACATGCTATGTGGATGAAATGATGATACCATGCCAACTTTCAACCTTTTCAGAGTTCATTTGAATTGCTTTTCAATTTTATGGTCTTATAGCTCAAAATAATTAGTAAATGCATGAAAAATAACAAATGAAGTCAGAAAGGATTGAAAAATGATGATGTGGCTTTGAATGGTGCATTTTGAACACACAAAAAGTCAGGAGTTCAAATAAGTTTTAAAAATGAAATCCCTTTTTAACCGACGAGTTTCCGTATGAAATCCTGATACTTGAAAGAGATTGTCCGTTTTCTACATGAAGTGCATCCATTTTTTGCCGTAACCCTCTTAACTTTCTTGCACATGCTATGTGGATGAAATGATGATACCATGCCAACTTTCAACCTTTTCAGAGTTCATTTGAAATGCTTTTCAATTTTATGGTCTTATAGCTAAAAATAATGGTAAATGCATGAAAAATAACAAATAAAGTCAGAAAGGATTGAAAATGATGATGTGGCTTTGAATGGTGCATTTTGAACACACAAAAAGTCAGGAGTTCAAATAAGTTTTAAAAATGAAATCCCTTTTTAACAGACGAGTTTCCGTATATGAAATCCTGATACTTTGAAAGAGATTGTCCGTTTTGTACACGAAGTGCATCCAGTTTTTGTCGTAACCCTCTTAACTTTCCTGCACATGCTATGTGGATGAAATGATGATACATGCAACTTTCAACCTTTTCAGAGTTCATTTGAAATGCTTTTCAATTTTATGGTCTTATAGCTCCAAATAATTAGTAAATGCATGAAAAAATAACAAATGAAGTCAGAAAGGATTGAAAAATGATGATGTGGCTTTGAATGGTGCATTTTGAACACACAAAAAGTCAGGAGTTCAAATAAGTTTTAAAAATGAAATCCCTTTTTAACTGACGAGTTTCCGTATGAAATCCTGATACTTCGAAAGAGATTGTCCTGTTTTGTACACGAAGTGCATCCAGTTTTTGCCGTAACCCTCTTAACTTTCTTGCACATGCTATGTGGATGAAATGATGATACCATGCCAACTTTCAACCTTTTCAGAGTTCATTTGAAATGCTATTCAATTTTATGGTCTTATAGCTCAATATAATTAGTAAATGCATGAAAAATAACAAATGAAGTCAGAAAGGATTGAAAAATGATGATGTGGCTTTGAATGGTGCATTTTGAACACACAAAAAGTCAGGAGTTCAAATAAGTTTTAAAAAATGAAATCCCTTTTTACCGACGAGTTTCCGTATGAAATCCTGATACTTTGAAAGAGATTGTCCGTTTTGTACACGAAGTGCATCCAGTTTTTGCCGTAACCCTCTTAACTTTCTTGCACATGCTATGTGGATGAAATGATGATACCATGCCAACTCTCAACCTTTTCAGAGTTCATTTGAAATGCTTTTCAATTTTATGGTCTTATAGCTAAAAATAATTGGTAAATGCATGAAAAATAACAAATGAAGTCAGAAAAGATTGAAAAATGATGATGTGGCTTTGAATGGTGCATTTTGAACACACAAAAAAGTCAGGAGTTCAAATAAGTTTTAAAAAATGAAATCCCTTTTTAACAGACGAGTTTCCATATGAAATCCTGATACTTTGAAAGAGATTGTCCGTTTTGTACACGAAGTGCATCCAGTTTTTGCCGTAACCCTCTTAACTTTTGTGCACATGCTATGTGGATGAAATGATGATACCATGCCAACTTTCAACCTTTTCAGAGTTCATTTGAAATGCTTTTCAATTTTATGGTCTTATAGCTCAAAATAATTAGTAAATGCATGAAAAATAACAAATGAAGTCAGAAAGGATTGAAAAATGATGATGTGGCTTCGAATGGTGCATTTTGAACAAACAAAAAGTCAGGAGTTCAAATAAGTTTTAAAAAATGAAATCCCTTTTTAACTGACGAGTTTCCGTATGAAATCCTGATACTTTGAAAGAGATTGTCCGTTTTGTACACGAAGTGCATCCAGTTTTTGCCGTAACCCTCTTAACTTTCTTGCACATGCTATGTGGATGAAATGATGATACCATGCCAACTTTCAACCTTTTCAGAGTTCATTTGAAATGCTTTTCAATTTTATGGTCTTATAGCTCAGTATAATTAGTAAATGCATGAAAAATAACAAATGAAGTCAGAAAGGATTGAAAAATGATGATGTGGCTTTAAATGGTGCATTTTGAACACACAAAAAGTCAGGAGTTCAAATAAGTTTTAAAAAATGAAATCCCTTTTTAACCGACGAGTTTCCGTATGAAATCCTGATACTTTGAAAGAGATTGTCCGTTTTGTACACGAAGTGCATCCAGTTTTTGCCGTAACCCTCTTAACTTTCTTGCACATGCTATGTGGATGAAATGATGATACCATGCCAACTTTCAACCTTTTCAGAGTTCATTTGAAATGCTTTTCAATTTTATGGTCTTATAGCTAAAAATAATTAGTAAATGCATGAAAAATAACAAATGAAGTCAGAAAGGATTGAAAAATGATGATGTGGCTTTGAATGGTGCATTTTGAACACACAAAAAGTCAGGAGTTCAAATAAGTTTTAAGAAATGAAATCCCTTTTTAACAGACGAGTTTCCGTATGAAATCCTGATACTTTGAAAGAGATTGTCCGTTTTGTACACGAAGTGCATCCAGTTTTTGCCGTAACCCTCTTAACTTTCTTGCACATGCTATGTGGATGAAATGATGATACCATGCCAACTTTCAACCTTTTCAGAGTTCATTTGAAATGCTTTTCAATTTTATGGTCTTATAGCTCAAAATAATTAGTAAATGCATGAAAAATAACAAATGAAGTCAGAAAGGATTGAAAAATGATGATGTGGCTTCGAATGGTGCATTTTGAACACACAAAAAGTCAGGAGTTCAAATAAGTTTTAAAAAATGAAATCCCTTTTTAACTGACGAGTTTCCGTATGAAATCCTGATACTTTGAAAGAGATTGTCCGTTTTGTACACGAAGTGCATCCAGTTTTTGCCGTAACCCTCTTAACTTTCTTGCACATGCTATGTGGATGAAATGATGATACCATGCCAACTTTCAACCTTTTCAGAGTTCATTTGAAATGCTTTTCAATTTTATGGTCTTATAGCTCAGTATAATTAGTAAATGCATGAAAAATAACAAATGAAGTCAGAAAGGATTGAAAAATGATGATGTGGCTTTAAATGGTGCATTTTGAACACACAAAAAGTCAGGAGTTCAAATAAGTTTTAAAAAATGAAATCCCTTTTTAACCGACGAGTTTCCGTATGAAATCCTGATACTTTGAAAGAGATTGTCCGTTTTGTACACGAAGTGCATCCAGTTTTTGCCGTAACCCTCTTAACTTTCTTGCACATGCTATGTGGATGAAATGATGATACCATGCCAACTTTCAACCTTTTCAGAGTTCATTTGAAATGCTTTTCAATTTTATGGTCTTATAGCTAAAAATAATTGGTAAATGCATGAAAAATAACAAATGAAGTCAGAAAGGATTGAAAAATGATGATGTGGCTTTGAATGGTGCATTTTGAACACACAAAAAGTCAGGAGTTCAAATAAGTTTTAAAAAATGAAATCCTTTTTAACAGACGAGTTTCCATATGAAATCCTGATACTTTGAAAGAGATTGTCCGTTTTGTACACAAAGTGCATCCAGTTTTTGCCGTAACCCTCTTAACATTCGTGCACATGCTATGTGGATGAAATGATGATACCATGCCAACTTTCAACCTTTTCAGAGTTCATTTGAAATGCTTTTCAATTTTATGGTCTTATAGCTCAAAATAATTAGTAAATGCATGAAAAATAACAAATGAAGTCAGAAAGGATTGAAAAATGATGATGTGGCTTCGAATGGTGCATTTTGAACACACAAAAAGTCAGGAGTTCAAATAAGTTTTAAAAATGAAATCCCTTTTTAACTGACGAGTTTCCGTATGAAATCCTGATACTTTGAAAGAGATTGTCCGTTTTGTACACGAAGTGCATCCAGTTTTTGCCGTAACCCTCTTAACTTTCTTGCACATGCTATGTGGATGAAATGATGATACCATGCCAACTTTCAACCTTTTCAGAGTTCATTTGAAATGCTTTTCAATTTTATGGTCTTATAGCTAAAAATAATTAGTAAATGCATGAAAAATAACAAATGAAGTCAGAAAGGATTGAAAAATGATGATGTGGCTTTGAATGGTGCATTTTGAACACACAAAAAGTCAGGAGTTCAAATAAGTTTTAAGAAATGAATTCCCTTTTTAACAGACGAGTTTCCGTATGAAATCCTGATACTTTGAAAGAGATTGTCCGTTTTGTACACGAAGTGCATCCAGTTTTTGCCGTAACCCTCTTAACTTTCTTGCACATGCTATGTGGATGAAATGATGATACCATGCCAACTTTCAACCTTTTCAGAGTTCATTTGAAATGCTTTTCAATTTTATGGTCTTATAGCTCAGTATAATTAGTAAATGCATGAAAAATAACAAATGAAGTCAGAAAGGATTGAAAAATGATGATGTGGCTTTAAATGGTGCATTTTGAACACACAAAAAGTCAGGAGTTCAAATAAGTTTTAAAAAATGAAATCCCTTTTTAACCGACGAGTTTCCGTATGAAATCCTGATACTTTGAAAGAGATTGTCCGTTTTGTACACGAAGTGCATCCAGTTTTTGCCGTAACCCTCTTAACTTTCTTGCACATGCTATGTGGATGAAATGATGATACCATGCCAACTTTCAACCTTTTCAGAGTTCATTTGAAATGCTTTTCAATTTTATGGTCTTATAGCTAAAAATAATTAGTAAATGCATGAAAAATAACAAATGAAGTCAGAAAGGATTGAAAAATGATGATGTGGCTTTGAATGGTGCATTTTGAACACACAAAAAGTCAGGAGTTCAAATAAGTTTTAAGAAATGAAATCCCTTTTTAACAGACGAGTTTCCGTATGAAATCCTGATACTTTGAAAGAGATTGTCCGTTTTGTACACGAAGTGCATCCAGTTTTTGCCGTAACCCTCTTAACTTTCTTGCACATGCTATGTGGATGAAATGATGATACCATGCCAACTTTCAACCTTTTCAGAGTTCATTTGAAATGCTTTTCAATTTTATGGTCTTATAGCTCAAAATAATTAGTAAATGCATGAAAAATAACAAATGAAGTCAGAAAGGATTGAAAAATGATGATGTGGCTTCGAATGGTGCATTTTGAACACACAAAAAGTCAGGAGTTCAAATAAGTTTTAAAAATGAAATCCCTTTTCAACTGACGAGTTTCCGTATGAAATCCTGATACTTTGAAAGAGATTGTCCGTTTTGTACACGAAGTGCATCCAGTTTTTGCCGTAACCCTCTTAACTTTCTTGCACATGCTATGTGGATGAAATGATGATACCATGCCAACTTTCAACCTTTTCAGAGTTCATTTGAAATGCTTTTCAATTTTATGGTCTTATAGCTCAGTATAATTAGTAAATGCATGAAAAATAACAAATGAAGTCAGAAAGGATTGAAAAATGATGATGTGGCTTTAAATGGTGCATTTTGAACACACAAAAAGTCAGGAGTTCAAATAAGTTTTAAAAAATGAAATCCCTTTTTAACCGACGAGTTTCCGTATGAAATCCTGATACTTTGAAAGAGATTGTCCGTTTTGTACACGAAGTGCATCCAGTTTTTGCCGTAACCCTCTTAACTTTCTTGCACATGCTATGTGGATGAAATGATGATACCATGCCAACTTTCAACCTTTTCAGAGTTCATTTGAAATGCTTTTCAATTTTATGGTCTTATAGCTAAAAATAATTGGTAAATGCATGAAAAATAACAAATGAAGTCAGAAAGGATTGAAAAATGATGATGTGGCTTTGAATGGTGCATTTTGAACACACAAAAAGTCAGGAGTTCAAATAAGTTTTAAAAAATGAAATCCCTTTTTAACAGACGAGTTTCCATATGAAATCCTGATACTTTGAAAGAGATTGTCCGTTTTGTACACAAAGTGCATCCAGTTTTTGCCGTAACCCTCTTAACATTCGTGCACATGCTATGTGGATGAAATGATGATACCATGCCAACTTTCAACCTTTTCAGAGTTCATTTGAAATGCTTTTCAATTTTATGGTCTTATAGCTCAAAATAATTAGTAAATGCATGAAAAATAACAAATGAAGTCAGAAAGGATTGAAAAATGATGATGTGGCTTCGAATGGTGCATTTTGAACACACAAAAAGTCAGGAGTTCAAATAAGTTTTAAAAATGAAATCCCTTTTTAACTGACGAGTTTCCGTATGAAATCCTGATACTTTGAAAGAGATTGTCCGTTTTGTACACGAAGTGCATCCAGTTTTTGCCGTAACCCTCTTAACTTTCTTGCACATGCTATGTGGATGAAATGATGATACCATGCCAACTTTCAACCTTTTCAGAGTTCATTTGAAATGCTTTTCAATTTTATGGTCTTATAGCTAAAAATAATTAGTAAATGCATGAAAAATAACAAATGAAGTCAGAAAGGATTGAAAAATGATGATGTGGCTTTGAATGGTGCATTTTGAACACACAAAAAGTCAGGAGTTCAAATAAGTTTTAAGAAATGAATTCCCTTTTTAACCGACGAGTTTCCGTATGAAATCCTGATACTTTGAAAGAGATTGTCCGTTTTGTACACGAAGTGCATCCAGTTTTTGCCGTAACCCTCTTAACTTTCTTGCACATGCTATGTGGATGAAATGATGATACCATGCCAACTTTCAACCTTTTCAGAGTTCATTTGAAATGCTTTTCAATTTTATGGTCTTATAGATCAAAATAATTAGTAAATGCATGAAAAATAACAAATGAAGTCAGAAAGGATTGAAAAATGATGATGTGGCTTTGAATGGTGAATTCTGAACACACAAAAAGTCAGGAGTTCAAATAAGTTTAAAAAAATGAAATCCCTTTTTAACAGACGAGTTTCCGTATGAAATCCTGATACTTTGAAAGAGATTGTCCGTTTTGTACACGAAGTGCATCCAGTTTTTGCCGTAACCCTTTTAACTTTCTTGCACATGCTATGTGGATGAAATGATGATACCATGCCAACTTTCAACCTTTTCAGAGTTCATTTGAAATGCTTTTCAATTTTATGGTCTTATAGCTCAATATAATTAGTAAATGCATGAAAAATAACAAATGAAGTCAGAAAGGATTGAAAAATGATGATGTGGCTTTGAATGGTGCATTTTGAACACACAAAAAGTCAGGAGTTCAAATAAGTTTGAAAAAATGAAATCCCTATTTAACAGACGAGTTTCCGTATGAAATCCTGATACTTTGAAAGAGATTGTCCGTTTTGTACACGAAGTGCCTCCAGTTTTTGCGGTAACCCTCTTAACTTTCTTGCACATGCTATGTGGATGAAATGATGATACCATGCCAACTTTCAACCTTTTCAGAGTTCATTTGAAATGCTTTTCAATTTTATGGTCTTATAGCTCAAAATAATTAGTAAATGCATGAAAAATAACAAATGAAGTCAGAAAGGATTGAAAAATGATGATGTGGCTTTGAATGGTGCATTTTGAACACACAAAAAGTCAGGAGTTCAAATAAGTTTTAAAAAATGAAATCCCTTTTTAACCGACGAGTTTCCGTATGAAATCCTGATACTTTGAAAGAGATTGTCCGTTTTGTACACGAAGTGCATCCAGTTTTTGCCGTAACCCTCTTAACGTTCTTGCACATGCTATGTGGATGAAATGATGATACCATGCCAACTTTCAACCTTTTCAGAGTTCATTTGAAATGCTTTTCAATTTTATGGTCTTATAGCTCAAAATAATTAGTAAATGCATGAAAAATAACAAATGAAGTCAGAAAGGATTGAAAAATGATGATGTGGCTTTGAATGGTGCATTTTGAACACACAAAAAGTCAGGAGTTCAAATAAGTTTTAAAAAACTGAAATCCCTTTTTAACAGACGAGTTTCTGTATGAAATCCTGATACTTTGAAAGAGATTGTCCGTTTTGTACACGAAGTGCATCCAGTTTTTGCCGTAACCCTCTTAACTTTCTTGCACATGCTATGTGGATGAAATGATGATACCATGCCAACTTTCAACCTTTTCAGAGTTCATTTGAAATGCTTTTCAATTTTATGGTCTTATAGCTCAAAATAATTAGTAAATGCATGAAAAATAACAAATGAAGTCAGAAAGGATTGAAAAATGATGATGTGGCTTTGAATGGTGCATTTTGAACACACAAAAAGTCAGGAGTTCAAATAAGTTTTAAAAAATGAAATCCCTTTTTAACAGACGAGTTTCCGTATGAAATCCTGATACTTTGAAAGAGATTGTCCGTTCTGTACACGAAGTGCATCCAGTTTTTGCCGTAACCCTCTTAACTTTCTTGCACATGCTATGTGGATGAAATGATGATACCATGCCAACTTTCAACCTTTTCAGAGTTCATTTGAAATGCTTTTCAATTTTATGGTCTTGTAGCTCAGTATAATTAGTAAATGCATGAAAAATAACAAATGAAGTCAGAAAGGATTGAAAAATGATGATGTGGCTTTGAATGGTGCATTTTGAACACACAAAAAGTCAGGAGTTCAAATAAGTTTTAAAAAATGAAATCCCTTTTTAACCGATGAGTTTCCGTATGAAATCCTGATACTTTGAAAGAGATTGTCCGTTTTGTACACGAAGTGCATCCAGTTTTTGCCGTAACCCTCTTAACTTTCTTGCACATGCTATGTGGATGAAATGATGATACCATGCCAACTTTCAACCTTTTCAGAGTTCATTTGAAATGCTTTTCAATTTTATGGTCTTATAGCTAAAAATAATTGGTAAATGCATGAAAAATAACAAATGCAGTCAGAAAGGATTGAAAAATGATGATGTGGCATTGAATGGTGCATTTTGAACACACAAAAAGTCAGGAGTTCAAATAAGTTTTAAAAAATGAAATCCCTTTTTAACAGACGAGTTTCCGGATGAAATCCTGATACTTTGAAAGAGATTGTCCGTTTTGTACACGAAGTGCATCCAGTTTTTGCCGTAACCCTCTTAACTTTCGTGCACATGCTATGTGGATGAAATGATGATACCATGCCAACTTTCAACCTTTTCAGAGTTCATTTGAAATGCTTTTCAATTTTATGGTCTTATAGCTCAAAATAAGTAGTAAATGCATGAAAAATAACAAATGAAGTCAGAAAGGATTGAAAAATGATGATGTGGCTTTGAATGGTGCATTTTGAACACACAAAAAGTCAGGAGTTCAAATAAGTTTTAAAAAATGAAATCCCTTTGTAACAGACGAGTTTCCGTATGAAATCCTGATACTTTGAAAGAGATTGTCCGTTTTGTACACGAAGTGCATCCAGTTTTTGCCGTAACCCTCTTAACTTTCTTGCACATGCTATGTGGATGAAATGATGATACCATGCCAACTTTCAACCTTTTCAGAGTTCATTTGAAATGCTTTTCAATTTTATGGTCTTATAGCTCAGTATAATTAGTAAATGCATGAAAAATAACAAATGAAGTCAGAAAGGATTGAAAAATGATGATGTGGCTTTGAATGGTGCATTTTGAACACACAAAAAGTCAGGAGTTCAAATAAGTTTTAAAAAATGAAATCCCTTTTTAACCGACGAGTTTCCGTATGAAATCCTGATACTTTGAAAGAGATTATCCGTTTTGTACACGAAGTGCATCCAGTTTTTGCCGTAACCCTCTTAACTTTCTTGCACATGCTATGTGGATGAAATGATGATACCATGCCAACTTTCAACCTTTTCAGAGTTCATTTGAAATGCTTTTCAATTTTATGGTCTTATAGCTCAAAATAATTAGTAAATGCATGAAAAATAACAAATGAAGTGAGAAAGGATTGAAAAATGATGATGTGGCTTTGAATGGTGCATTTTGAACACACAAAAAGTCAGGAGTTCAAATAAGTTTGAAAAAATGAAATCCCTTTTTAACAGACGAGTTTCCGTATGAAATCCTGATACTTTGAAAGAGATTGTCCGTTCTGTACACGAAGTGCATCCAGTTTTTGCCGTAACCCTCTTAACTTTCTTGCACATGCTATGTGGATGAAATGATGATACCATGCCAACTTTCAACCTTTTCAGAGTTCATTTGAAATGCTTTTCAATTTTATGGTCTTATAGCTCAAAATAAGTAGTAAATGCATGAAAAATAACAAATGAAGTCAGAAAGGATTGAAAAATGATGATGTGGCTTTGAATGGTGCATTTTGAACACACAAAAAGTCAGGAGTTCAAATAAGTTTTAAAAAATGAAATCCCTTTGTAACAGACGAGTTTCCGTATGAAATCCTGATACTTTGAAAGAGATTGTCCGTTTTGTACACGAAGTGCATCCAGTTTTTGCCGTAACCCTCTTAACTTTCTTGCACATGCTATGTGGATGAAATGATGATACCATGCCAACTTTCAACCTTTTCAGAGTTCATTTGAAATGCTTTTCAATTTTATGGTCTTATAGCTCAGTATAATTAGTAAATGCATGAAAAATAACAAATGAAGTCAGAAAGGATTGAAAAATGATGATGTGGCTTTAAATGGTGCATTTTGAACACACAAAAAGTCAGGAGTTCAAATAAGTTTTAAAAAATGAAATCCCTTTTTAACCGACGAGTTTCCGTATGAAATCCTGATACTTTGAAAGAGATTGTCCGTTTTGTACACGAAGTGCATCCAGTTTTTGCCGTAACCCTCTTAACTTTCTTGCACATGCTATGTGGATGAAATGATGATACCATGCCAACTTTCAACCTTTTCAGAGTTCATTTGAAATGCTTTTCAATTTTATGGTCTTATAGCTTAGTATAATTAGTAAATGCATGAAAACTAACAAATGAAGTCAGAAAGGATTGAAAAATGATGATGTGGCTTTAAATGGTGCATTTTGAACACACAAAAAGTCAGGAGTTCAAATAAGTTTTAAAAAATGAAATCCCTTTTTAACAGACGAGTTTCCGTATGAAATCCTGATACTTTGAAAGAGATTGTCCGTTCTGTACACGAAGTGCATCCAGTTTTTGCCGTAACCCTCTTAACTTTCTTGCACATGCTATGTGGATGAAATGATGATACCATGCCAACTTTCAACCTTTTCAGAGTTCATTTGAAATGCTTTTCAATTTTATGGTCTTGTAGCTCAGTATAATTAGTAAATGCATGAAAAATAACAAATGAAGTCAGAAAGGATTGAAAAATGATGATGTGGCTTTGAATGGTGCATTTTGAACACACAAAAAGTCAGGAGTTCAAATAAGTTTTAAAAAATGAAATCCCTTTTTAACCGATGAGTTTCCGTATGAAATCCTGATACTTTGAAAGAGATTGTCCGTTTTGTACACGAAGTGCATCCAGTTTTTGCCGTAACCCTCTTAACTTTCTTGCACATGCTATGTGGATGAAATGATGATACCATGCCAACTTTCAACCTTTTCAGAGTTCATTTGAAATGCTTTTCAATTTTATGGTCTTATAGCTAAAAATAATTGGTAAATGCATGAAAAATAACAAATGCAGTCAGAAAGGATTGAAAAATGATGATGTGGCATTGAATGGTGCATTTTGAACACACAAAAAGTCAGGAGTTCAAATAAGTTTTAAAAAATGAAATCCCTTTTTAACAGACGAGTTTCCGGATGAAATCCTGATACTTTGAAAGAGATTGTCCGTTTTGTACACGAAGTGCATCCAGTTTTTGCCGTAACCCTCTTAACTTTCGTGCACATGCTATGTGGATGAAATGATGATACCATGCCAACTTTCAACCTTTTCAGAGTTCATTTGAAATGCTTTTCAATTTTATGGTCTTATAGCTCAAAATAAGTAGTAAATGCATGAAAAATAACAAATGAAGTCAGAAAGGATTGAAAAATGATGATGTGGCTTTGAATGGTGCATTTTGAACACACAAAAAGTCAGGAGTTCAAATAAGTTTTAAAAAAATGAAATCCCTTTGTAACAGACGAGTTTCCGTATGAAATCCTGATACTTTGAAAGAGATTGTCCGTTTTGTACACGAAGTGCATCCAGTTTTTGCCGTAACCCTCTTAACTTTCTTGCACATGCTATGTGGATGAAATGATGATACCATGCCAACTTTCAACCTTTTCAGAGTTCATTTGAAATGCTTTTCAATTTTATGGTCTTATAGCTCAGTATAATTAGTAAATGCATGAAAAATAACAAATGAAGTCAGAAAGGATTGAAAAATGATGATGTGGCTTTGAATGGTGCATTTTGAACACACAAAAAGTCAGGAGTTCAAATAAGTTTTAAAAAATGAAATCCCTTTTTAACCGACGAGTTTCCGTATGAAATCCTGATACTTTGAAAGAGATTATCCGTTTTGTACACGAAGTGCATCCAGTTTTTGCCGTAACCCTCTTAACTTTCTTGCACATGCTATGTGGATGAAATGATGATACCATGCCAACTTTCAACCTTTTCAGAGTTCATTTGAAATGCTTTTCAATTTTATGGTCTTATAGCTCAAAATAATTAGTAAATGCATGAAAAATAACAAATGAAGTGAGAAAGGATTGAAAAATGATGATGTGGCTTTGAATGGTGCATTTTGAACACACAAAAAGTCAGGAGTTCAAATAAGTTTGAAAAAATGAAATCCCTTTTTAACAGACGAGTTTCCGTATGAAATCCTGATACTTTGAAAGAGATTGTCCGTTCTGTACACGAAGTGCATCCAGTTTTTGCCGTAACCCTCTTAACTTTCTTGCACATGCTATGTGGATGAAATGATGATACCATGCCAACTTTCAACCTTTTCAGAGTTCATTTGAAATGCTTTTCAATTTTATGGTCTTATAGCTCAAAATAAGTAGTAAATGCATGAAAAATAACAAATGAAGTCAGAAAGGATTGAAAAATGATGATGTGGCTTTGAATGGTGCATTTTGAACACACAAAAAGTCAGGAGTTCAAATAAGTTTTAAAAAATGAAATCCCTTTGTAACAGACGAGTTTCCGTATGAAATCCTGATACTTTGAAAGAGATTGTCCGTTTTGTACACGAAGTGCATCCAGTTTTTGCCGTAACCCTCTTAACTTTCTTGCACATGCTATGTGGATGAAATGATGATACCATGCCAACTTTCAACCTTTTCAGAGTTCATTTGAAATGCTTTTCAATTTTATGGTCTTATAGCTCAGTATAATTAGTAAATGCATGAAAAATAACAAATGAAGTCAGAAAGGATTGAAAAATGATGATGTGGCTTTAAATGGTGCATTTTGAACACACAAAAAGTCAGGAGTTCAAATAAGTTTTAAAAAATGAAATCCCTTTTTAACCGACGAGTTTCCGTATGAAATCCTGATACTTTGAAAGAGATTGTCCGTTTTGTACACGAAGTGCATCCAGTTTTTGCCGTAACCCTCTTAACTTTCTTGCACATGCTATGTGGATGAAATGATGATACCATGCCAACTTTCAACCTTTTCAGAGTTCATTTGAAATGCTTTTCAATTTTATGGTCTTATAGCTTAGTATAATTAGTAAATGCATGAAAACTAACAAATGAAGTCAGAAAGGATTGAAAAATGATGATGTGGCTTTAAATGGTGCATTTTGAACACACAAAAAGTCAGGAGTTCAAATAAGTTTTAAAAAATGAAATCCCTTTTTAACCGACGAGTTTCCGTATGAAATTCTGATACTTTGAAAGAGATTGTCCGTTTTGTACACGAAGTGCATCCAGTTTTTGCCGTAACCCTCTTAACTTTCTTGCACATGCTATGTGGATGAAATGATGATACCATGCCAACTTTCAACCTTTTCAGAGTTCATTTGAAATGCTTTTCAATTTTATGGTCTTATAGCTAAAAATAATTAGTAAATGCATGAAAAATAACAAATGAAGTCAGAAAGGATTGAAAAATGATGATGTGGCTTTGAATGGTGCATTTTGAACACACAAAAAGTCAGGAGTTCAAATAAGTTTTAAGAAATGAATTCCCTTTTTAACAGACGAGTTTCCGTATGAAATCCTGATACTTTGAAAGAGATTGTCCGTTTTGTACACGAAGTGCATCCAGTTTTTGCCGTAACCCTCTTAACTTTCTTGCACATGCTATGTGGATGAAATGATGATACCATGCCAACTTTCAACCTTTTCAGAGTTCATTTGAAATGCTTTTCAATTTTATGGTCTTATAGATCAAAATAATTAGTAAATGCATGAAAAATAACAAATGAAGTCAGAAAGGATTGAAAAATGATGATGTGGCTTTGAATGGTGAATTCTGAACACACAAAAAGTCAGGAGTTCAAATAAGTTTTAAAAAATGAAATCCCTTTTTAACAGACGAGTTTCCGTATGAAATCCTGATACTTTGAAAGAGATTGTCCGTTTTGTACACGAAGTGCATCCAGTTTTTGCCGTAACCCTCTTAACTTTCTTGCACATGCTATGTGGATGAAATGATGATACCATGCCAACTTTCAACCTTTTCAGAGTTCATTTGAAATGCTTTTCAATTTTATGGTCTTATAGCTCAATATAATTAGTAAATGCATGAAAAATAACAAATGAAGTCAGAAAGGATTGAAAAATGATGATGTGGCTTTGAATGGTGCATTTTGAACACACAAAAAGTCAGGAGTTCAAATAAGTTTTAAAAAATGAAATCCCTTTTTAACAGACGAGTTTCCGGATGAAATCCTGATACTTTGAAAGAGATTGTCCGTTTTGTACACGAAGTGCATCCAGTTTTTGCCGTAACCCTCTTAACTTTCGTGCACATGCTATGTGGATGAAATGATGATACCATGCCAACTTTCAACCTTTTCAGAGTTCATTTGAAATGCTTTTCAATTTTATGGTCTTATAGCTCAAAATAATTAGTAAATGCATGAAAAATAACAAATGAAGTGAGAAAGGATTGAAAAATGATGATGTGGCTTTGAATGGTGCATTTTGAACACACATAAAGTCAGGAGTTCAAATAAGTTTGAAAAAATGAAATCCCTTTGTAACAGACGAGTTTCCGTATGAAATCCTGATACTTTGAAAGAGATTGTCCGTTTTGTACATGAAGTGCATCCAGTTTTTGCCGTAACCCTCTTAACTTTCTTGCACATGCTATGTGGATGAAATGATGATACCATGCCAACTTTCAACCTTTTCAGAGTTCATTTGAAATGCTTTTCAATTTTATGGTCTTATAGCTCAAAATAATTAGTGAATGCATGAAAAATAACAAATGAAGTCAGAAAGGATTGAAAAATGATGATGTGGCTTTGAATGGTGCATTTTGAACACACAAAAAGTCAGGAGTTCAAATAAGTTTTAAAAAATGAAATCCCTTTTTAACCGACGAGTTTCCGTATGAAATCCTGATACTTTGAAAGAGATTGTCCGTTTTGTACACGAAGTGCATCCAGTTTTTGCCGTAACCCTCTTAACTTTCTTGCACATGCTATGTGGATGAAATGATGATACCATGCCAACTTTCAACCTTTTCAGAGTTCATTTGAAATGCTTTTCAATTTTATGGTCTTATAGCTCAAAATAATTAGTAAATGCATGAAAAATAACAAATGAAGTCAGAAAGGATTGAAAAATGATGATGTGGCTTTGAATGGTGCATTTTGAACACAGAAAAAGTCAGGAGTTCAAATAAGTTTTAAAAAATGAAATCCCTTTTTAACAGACGAGTTTCCGCATGAAATGCTGATACTTTATAAGGGATTGTCCGTTTTGTACACGAAGTGCATCCAGTTTTTGCCGTAACCCTTTTAACTTTCTTGCACATGCTATGTGGATGAAATGATGATACCATGCCAACTTTCAACCTTTTCAGTGTTCATTTGAAATGCTTTTCAATTTTATGGTCTTATAGCTCAAAATAATTAGTAAATGCATGAAAAATAACAAATGAAGTCAGAAAGGATTGAAAAATGATGATGTGGCTTTGAATGGTGCATTTTGAACACACAAAAAGTCAGGAGTTCAAATAACTTTTAAAAAATGAAATCCCTTTTTAACTGACGAGTTTCCGTATGAAATCCTGATACTTTGAAAGAGATTGTCCGTTTTGTACACGAAGTGCATCCAGTTTTTGCCGTAACCCTCTTAACTTTCTTGCACATGCTATGTGGATGAAATGATGATACCATGCCAACTTTCAACCTTTTCAGAGTTCATTTGAAATGCTTTTCAATTTTATGGTCTTATAGCTCAATATAATTAGTAAATGCATGAAAAATAACAAATGAAGTCAGAAAGGATTGAAAAATGATGATGTGGCTTTGAATGGTGCATTTTGAACACACAAAAAGTCAGGAGTTCAAATAAGTTTTAAAAAATGAAATCCCTTTTTATCCGACGAGTTTCCGTATGAAATCCTGATACTTTGAAAGAGATTGTCCGTTTTGTACACGAAGTGCATCCAGTTTTTGCCGTAACAATCTTAACTTTCTTGCACATGCTATGTGGATGAAATGATGATACCATGCCAACTTTCAACCTTTTCAGAGTTCATTTGAAATGCTTTTCAATTTTATGGTCTTACAGCTAAAAATAATTAGTAAATGCATGAAAAATAACAAATGAAGTCAGAAAGGATTGAAAAATGATGATGTGGCTTTGAATGGTGCATTTTGAACACACAAAAAGTTAGGAGTTCAAATAAGTTTTAAAAAATGAAATCCCTTTTTAACAGACGAGTTTCCGTATGAAATCCTGATACTTTGAAAGAGATTGTCCGTTTTGTACACGAAGTGCATCCAGTTTTTGCCGTAACCCTCTTAACTTTCTTGCACATGCTATGTGGATGAAATGATGATACCATGCCAACTTTCAACCTTTTCAGAGTTCATTTGAAATGCTTTTCAATTTTATGGTCTTATAGCTCAAAATAATTAGTAAATGCATGAAAAATAACAAATGAAGTCAGAAAGGATTGAAAAATGATGATGTGGCTTTGAATGGTGAATTCTGAACACACAAAAAGTCAGGAGTTCAGATAAGTTTTAAAAAATGAAATCCCTTTTTAACAGACGAGTTTTCGTATGAAATCCTGATACTTTGAAAGAGATTGTCCGTTTTGTACACGAAGTGCATCCAGTTTTTGCCGTAACCCTCTTAACTTTCTTGCACATGCTATGTGGATGAAATGATGATACCATGCCAACTTTCAACCTTTTCAGAGTTCATTTGAAATGCTTTTCAATTTTATGGTCTTATAGCTAAAAAGAATTAGTAAATGCATGAAAAATAACAAATGAAGTCAGAAAGGATTGAAAAATGATGATGTGGCTTTGAATGGTGCATTTTGAACACACAAAAAGTCAGGAGTTCAAATAAGTTTTAAAAAATGAAATCCCTTTTTAACAGACGAGTTTCCGTATGAAATCCTGATACTTTGAAAGAGATTGTCCGTTTTGTACACGAAGTGCATCCAGTTTTTGCCGTAACCCTCTTAACTTTCTTGCACATGCTATGTGGATGAAATGATGATACCATGCCAACTTTCAACCTTTTCAGAGTTCATTTGAAATGCTTTTTTAATTTTATGGTCTTATAGCTCAAAATAATTAGTGAATGCATGAAAAATAACAAATGAAGTTAGAAAGGATTGAAAAATGATGATGTGGCTTTGAATGGTGCATTTTGAACACACAAAAAGTCAGGAGTTCAAATAAGTTTTAAAAAATGAAATCCCTTTTTAACAGACGAGTTTCCGTATGAAATCCTGATACTTTGAAAGAGATTGTCCGTTTTGTACACGAAGTGCCTCCAGTTTTTGCCGTAACCCTCTTAACTTTCTTGCACATGCTATGTGGATGAAATGATGATACCATGCCAACTTTCAACCTTTTCAGAGTTCATTTGAAATGCTTTTCAATTTTATGGTCTTATAGCTAAAAATAATTAGTAAATGCATGAAAAATAACAAATGAAGTCAGAAAGGATTGAAAAATGATGATGTGGCTTTGAATGGTGCATTTTGAACACACAAAAAGTCAGGAGTTCAAATAAGTTTTAAAAAATGAAATCCCTTTTTAACAGACGAGTTTCCGTATGAAATCCTGATACTTTGAAAGAGATTGTCCGTTTTGTACACGAAGTGCATCCAGTTTTTGCCGTAACCCTCTTAACTTTCTTGCACATGCTATGTGGATGAAATGATGATACCATGCCAACTTTCAACCTTTTCAGAGTTCATTTGAAATGCTTTTCAATTTTATGGTCTTATAGCTCAAAATAATTAGTAAATGCATGAAAAATAACAAATGAAGTCAGAAAGGATTGAAAAATGATGATGTGGCTTTGAATGGTGAATTCTGAACACACAAAAAGTCAGGAGTTCAAATAAGTTTTAAAAAATGAAATCCCTTTTTAACAGACGAGTTTTCGTATGAAATCCTGATACTTTGAAAGAGATTGTCCGTTTTGTACACGAAGTGCATCCAGTTTTTGCCGTAACCCTCTTAACTTTCTTGCACATGCTATGTGGATGAAATGATGATACCATGCCAACTTTCAACCTTTTCAGAGTTCATTTGAAATGCTTTTCAATTTTATGGTCTTATAGCTCAATATAATTAGTAAATGCATGGAAAATAACAAATGAAGTCAGAAAGGATTGAAAAATGATGATGTGGCTTTGAATGGTGCATTTTGAACACACAAAAAGTCAGGAGTTCAAATAAGTTCGAAAAAATGAAATCCCTATTTAACAGACGAGTTTCCGTATGAAATCCTGATACTTTGAAAGAGATTGTCCGTTTTGTACACGAAGTGCATCCAGTTTTTGCCGTAACCCTCTTAACTTTCTTGCACATGCTATGTGGATGAAATGATGATACCATGCCAACTTTCAACCTTTTCAGAGTTCATTTGAAATGCTTTTCAATTTTATGGTCTTATAGCTCAAAATAATTAGTAAATGCATGAAAAATAACAAATGAAGAGAGAAAGGATTGAAAAATGATGATGTGGCTTTGAATGGTGCATTTTGAACACACAAAAAGTTAGGAGTTCAAATAAGTTTAAAAAAATGAAATCCCTTTGTAACAGACGAGTTTCCATATGAAATCCTGATACTTTGAAAGAGATTGTCCGTTTTGTACACGAAGTGCATCCAGTTTTTGCCGTAACCCTCTTAACTTTCTTGCACATGCTATGTGGATGAAATGATGATACCATGCCAACTTTCAACCTTTTCAGAGTTCATTTGAAATGCTTTTCAATTTTATTGTCTTATAGCTCAAAATAATTAGTGAATGCATGAAAAATAACAAATGAAGTCAGAAAGGATTGAAAAATGATAATGTGGCTTTGAATGGTGCATTTTGAACACACAAAAAGTCAGGAGTTCAAATAAGTTTTAAAAAATGAAATCCCTTTGTAACAGACGAGTTTCCGTATGAAATCCTGATACTTTGAAAGAGATTGTCCGTTTTGTACACGAAGTGCATCCAGTTTTTGCCGTAACCCTCTTAACTTTCTTGCACATGCTATGTGGATGAAATGATGATACCATGCCAACTTTCAACCTTTTCAGAGTTCATTTGAAATGCTTTTCAATTTTATGGTCTTATAGCTCAAAATAATTAGTAAATGCATGAAAAATAACAAATGAAGTTAGAAAGGATTGAAAAATGATGATGTGGCTTTGAATGGTGCATTTTGAACACACAAAAAGTCAGGAGTTCAAATAAGTTTTAAAAAATGAAATCCCTTTTTAACAGACGAGTTTCCGCATGAAATGCTGATACTTTATAAGAGATTGTCCGTTTTGTACACGAAGTGCATCCAGTTTTTGCCGTAACCCTCTTAACTTTCTTGCACATGCTATGTGGATGAAATGATGATACCATGCCAACTTTCAACCTTTTCAGAGTTCATTTGAAATGCTTTTCAATTTTATGGTCTTATAGCTCAAAATAATTAGTAAATGCATGAAAAATAACAAATGAAGTGAGAAAGGATTGAAAAATGATGATGTGGCTTTGAATGGTGCATTTTGAACACACAAAAAGTCAGGAGTTCAAATAAGTTTAAAAAAATGAAATCCCTTTGTAACAGACGAGTTTCCATATGAAATCCTGATACTTTGAAAAAGATTGTCCGTTTTGTACACGAAGTGCATCCAGTTTTTGCCGTAACACTCTTAACTTTCTTGCACATGCTATGTGGATGAAATGATGATACCATGCCAACTTTCAACCTTTTCAGAGTTCATTTGAAATGCTTTTCAATTTTATGGTCTTATAGCTCAAAATAATTAGTGAATGCATGAAAAATAACAAATGAAGTCAGAAAGGATTGAAAAATGATAATGTGGCTTTGAATGGTGCACTTTGAACACACAAAATGTCAGGAGTTCAAATAAGTTTTAAAAAATGAAATCCCTTTGTAACAGACGAGTTTCCGTATGAAATCCTGATACTTTGAAAGAGATTGTCCGTTTTGTACACGAAGTGCATCCAGTTTTTGCCGTAACCCTCTTAACTTTCTTGCACATGCTATGTGGATGAAATGATGATACCATGCCAACTTTCAACCTTTTCAGAGTTCATTTGAAATGCTTTTCAATTTTATGGTCTTATAGCTCAAAATAATTAGTAAATGCATGAAAAATAACAAATGAAGTTAGAAAGGATTGAAAAATGATGATGTGGCTTTGAATGGTGCATTTTGAACACACAAAAAGTCAGGAGTTCAAATAAGTTTTAAAAAATGAAATCCCTTTTTAACAGACGAGTTTTCGCATGAAATGCTGATACTTTATAAGAGATTGTCCGTTTTGTACACGAAGTGCATCCAGTTTTTGCCGTAACCCTTTTAACTTTCTTGCACATGCTATGTGGATGAAATGATGATACCATGCCAACTTTCAACCTTTTCAGAGTTCATTTGAAATGCTTTTCAATTTTATGGTCTTATAGCTCATAATAATTAGTAAATGCATGAAAAATAACAAATGAAGTGAGAAAGGATTGAAAAATGATGATGTGGCTTTGAATGGTGCATTTTGAACACACAAAAAGTCAGGAGTTCAAATAAGTTTTAAAAAATGAAATCCCTTTGTAACAGACGAGTTTCCGTATGAAATCCTGATACTTTGAAAGAGATTGTCCGTTTTGTACACGAAGTGCATCCAGTTTTTGCCGTAACCCTCTTAACTTTCTTGCACATGCTATGTGGATGAAATGATGATACCATGCCAACTTTCAACCTTTTCAGAGTTCATTTGAAATGCTTTTCAATTTTATGGTCTTATAGCTCAAAATAATTAGTAAATGCATGAAAAATAACAAATGAAGTTAGAAAGGATTGAAAAATGATGATGTGGCTTTGAATGGTGCATTTTGAACACACAAAAAGTCAGGAGTTCAAATAAGTTTTAAAAAATGAAATCCCTTTTTAACAGACGAGTTTCCGCATGAAATGCTGATACTTTATAAGAGATTGTCCGTTTTGTACACGAAGTGCATCCAGTTTTTGCCGTAACCCTTTTAACTTTCTTGCACATGCTATGTGGATGAAATGATGGTACCATGCCAACTTTCAACCTTTTCAGAGTTCCTTTGAAATGCTTTTCAATTTTATGGTCTTATAGCTCAAAGTAATTAGTAAATGCATGAAAAATAACAAATGAAGTCAGAAAGGATTGAAAAATGATAATGTGGCTTTGAATGGTGCATTTTGAACACACAAAAATTCAGGAGTTCAAATAAGTTTTAAAAAATGAAATCCCTTTGTAACAGACGAGTTTCCGTATGAAATCCTGATACTTTGAAAAAGATTGTCCGTTTTGTACACGAAGTGCATCCAGTTTTTGCCGTAACCCTCTTAACTTTCTTGCACATGCTATGTGGATGAAATGATGATACCATGCCAACTTTCAACCTTTTCAGAGTTCATTTGAAATGCTTTCAATTTTATGGTCTTATAGCTCAAAATAATTAGTAAATGCATGAAAAATAACAAATGAAGTCAGAAAGGATTGAAAAATGATGATGTGGCTTTGAATGGTGCATTTTGAACACACAAAAAGTCAGGAGTTCAAATAAGTTTTAAAAAATGAAATACCTTTGTAACAGACGAGTTTCCGTATGAAATCCTGATACTTTGAAAGAGATTGTCCGTTTTGTACACGAAGTGCATCCAGTTTTTGCCGTAACCCTCTTAACTTTCTTGCACATGCTATGTGGATGAAATGATGATACCATGCCAACTTTCAACCTTTTCAGAGTTCATTTGAAATGCTTTTCAATTTTATGGTCTTATAGCTCAAAATAATTAGTGAATGCGTGAAAAATAACAAATGAAGTCAGAAAGGATTGAAAAATGATGATGTGGCTTTGAATGGTGCATTTTGAACACACAAAAAGTCAGGAGTTCAAATAAGATTTAAAAAATGAAATCCCTTTGTAACAGACGAGTTTCCGTATGAAATCCTGATACTTTGATAGAAATTGTCCGTTTTGTACACGAAGTGCATCCAGTTTTTGCCGTAACCCTCTTAACTTTCTTGCACATGCTATGTGGATGAAATGATGATACCATGCCAACTTTCAACCTTTTCAGAGTTCCTTTGAAATGCTTTTCAATTTTATGGTCTTATAGCTCAAAGTAATTAGTAAATGCATGAAAAATAACAAATGAAGTCAGAAAGGATTGAAAAATGATGATGTGGCTTTGAATGGTGCATTTTGAACACACAAAAAGTCAGGAGTTCAAATAAGTTTAAAAAATGAAATCCCTTTGTAACAGACGAGTTTCCATATGAAATCCTGATACTTTGAAAGAGGTTGTCCGTTTTGTACACGAAGTGCATCCAGTTTTTGCCGTAACCCTCTTAACTTTCTTGCACATGCTATGTGGATGAAATGATGATACCATGCCAACTTTCAACCTTTTCAGAGTTCATTTGAAATGCTTTTCAATTTTATGGTCTTATAGCTCAAAATAATTAGTAAATGCATGAAAAATAACAAATGAAGTCAGAAAGGATTGAAAAATGATGATGTGGCTTTGAATGGTGCATTTTGAACACACAAAAAGTCAGGAGTACAAATAAGTTTTAAAAAATGAAATCCCTTTTTAACAGACGAGTTTCCGCATGAAATGCTGATACTTTATAAGAGATTGTCCGTTTTGTACACGAAGTGCATCCAGTTTTTGCCGTAACCCTTTTAACTTTCTTGCACATACTATGTGGATGGAATGATGATACCATGCCAACTTTCAACCTTTTCAGAGTTCATTTGAAATGCTTTTCAATTTTATGGTCTTATAGCTCAAAATAATTAGTAAATGCATGAAAAATAACAAATGAAGTGAGAAAGGATTGAAAAATGATGATGTGGCTTTGAATGGTGCATTTTGAACACACAAAAAGTCAGGAGTTCAAATAAGTGTTAAAAAATGAAATCCCTTTGTAACAGACGAGTTTCCGTATGAAATCCTGATACTTTGAAAGAAATTGTCCGTTTTGTACACGAAGTGCATCCAGTTTTTGCCGTAACCCTCTTAACTTTCTTGCACATGCTATGTGGATGAAATGATGATACCATGCCAACTTTCAACCTTTTCAGAGTTCATTTGAAATGCTTTTCAATTTTATGGTCTTATAGCTCAAAATAATTAGTAAATGCATGAAAAATAACAAATGAAGTCAGAAAGGATTGAAAAATGATGATGTGGCTTTGAATGGTGCATTTTGAACACACAAAAAGTCAGGAGTTCAAATAAGTTTAAAAAAATGAAATCCCTTTGTAACAGACGAGTTTCCGTATGAAATCCTGATACTTTGAAAGAGATTGTCCGTTTTGTACACGAAGTGCATCCAGTTTTTGCCGTAACCCTCTTAACTTTCTTGCACATGCTATGTGGATGAAATGATGATACCATGCCAACTTTCAACCTTTTCAGAGTTCATTTGAAATGCTTTTCAATTTTATGGTCTTATAGCTCAAAATAATTAGTGAATGCATGAAAAATAACAAATGAAGTCAGAAAGGATTGAAAAATGATGATGTGGCTTTGAATGGTGCATTTTGAACACACAAAAAGTCAGGAGTTCAAATAAGTTTTAAAAAATGAAATCCCTTTGTAACAGACGAGTTTCCGTATGAAATCCTGATACTTTGAAAGAGATTGTCCGTTTTGTACACGAAGTGCATCCAGTTTTTGCCGTAACCCTCTTAACTTTCTTGCACATGCTATGTGGATGAAATGATGATACCATGCCAACTTTCAACCTTTTCAGAGTTCATTTGAAATGCTTTCAATTTTATGGTCTTATAGCTCAAAATAATTAGTAAATGCATGAAAAATAACAAATGAAGTCAGAAAGGATTGAAAAATGATGATGTGGCTTTGAATGGTGCATTTTGAACACACAAAAAGTCAGGAGTTCAAATAAGTTTAAAAAAATGAAATCCCTTTGTAACAGACGAGTTTCCATATGAAATCCTGATACTTTGAAAGAGATTGTCCGTTTTGTACACGAAGTGCATCCAGTTTTTGCCGTAACCCTCTTAACTTTCTTGCACATGCTATGTGGATGAAATGATGATACCATGCCAACTTTCAACCTTTTCAGAGTTCATTTGAAATGCTTTTCAATTTTATGGTCTTATAGCTCAAAATAATTAGTGAATGCATGAAAAATAACAAATGAAGTCAGAAAGGATTGAAAAATGATAATGTGGCTTTGAATGGTGCATTTTGAACACACAAAAAGTTAGGAGTTCATATAAGTTTTAAAAAATGAAATCCCTTTGTAACAGACGAGTTTCCGTATGAAATCCTGATACTTTGAAAGAGATTGTCCGTTTTGTACACGAAGTGCATCCAGTTTTTGCCGTAACCCTCTTAACTTTCTTGCACATGCTATGTGGATGAAATGATGATACCATGCCAAGTTTCAACCTTTTCAGAGTTCATTTGACATGCTTTTCAATTTTATGGTCTTATAGCTCAAAATAATTAGTAAATGCATGAAAAATAACAAATGAAGTCAGAAAGGATTGAAAAATGATGATGTGGCTTTGAATGGTGCATTTTGAACACACAAAAAGTCAGGAGTTCGAATAAGTTTTAAAAAATGAAATACCTTTGTAACAGACGAGTTTCCGTATGAAATCCTGATACTTTGAGAGAGATTGTCCGTTTTGTACACGAAGTGCATCCAGTTTTTGCCGTAACCCTCTTAACTTGCTTGCACATGCTATGTGGATGAAATGATGATACCATGCCAACTTTCAACCTTTTCAGAGTTCATTTGAAATGCTTTTCAATTTTATGGTCTTATAGCTCAAAATAATTAGTGAATGCGTGAAAAATAACAAATGAAGTCAGAAATGATTGAAAAATGATGATGTGGCTTTGAATGGTGCATTTTGAACACACAAAAAGTCAGGAGTTCAAATAAGTTTTAAAAAATGAAATCCCTTTGTAACAGACGAGTTTCCGTATGAAATCCTGATACTTTGATAGAAATTGTCCGTTTTGTACACGAAGTGCATCCAGTTTTTGCCGTAACCCTCTTAACTTTCTTGCACATGCTATGTGGATGAAATGATGATACCATGCCAAGTTTCAACCTTTTCAGAGTTCCTTTGAAATGCTTTTCAATTTTATGGTCTTATAGCTCAAAGTAATTAGTAAATGCATGAAAAATAACAAATGAAGTCAGAAAGGATTGAAAAATGATGATGTGGCTTTGAATGGTGCATTTTGAACACACAAAAAGTCAGGAGTTCAAATAAGTTTAAAAAATGAAATCCCTTTGTAACAGACGAGTTTCCATATGAAATCCTGATACTTTGAAAGAGGTTGTCCGTTTTGTACACGAAGTGCATCCAGTTTTTGCCGTAACCCTCTTAACTTTCTTGCACATGCTATGTGGATGAAATGATGATACCATGCCAACTTTCAACCTTTTCAGAGTTCATTTGAAATGCTTTTCAATTTTATGGTCTTATAGCTCAAAATAATTAGTAAATGCATGAAAAATAACAAATGAAGTCAGAAAGGATTGAAAAATGATGATGTGGCTTTGAATGGTGCATTTTGAACACACAAAAAGTCAGGAGTACAAATAAGTTTTAAAAAATGAAATCCCTTTTTAACAGACGAGTTTCCGCATGAAATGCTGATACTTTATAAGAGATTGTCCGTTTTGTACACGAAGTGCATCCAGTTTTTGCCGTAACCCTTTTAACTTTCTTGCACATGCTATGTGGATGAAATGATGATACCATGCCAACTTTCAACCTTTTCAGAGTTCATTTGAAATGCTTTTCAATTTTATGGTCTTATAGCTCAAAATAATTAGTAAATGCATGAAAAATAACAAATGAAGTGAGAAAGGATTGAAAAATGATGATGTGGCTTTGAATGGTGCATTTTGAACACACAAAAAGTCAGGAGTTCAAATAAGTTTTAAAAAATGAAATCCCTTTGTAACAGACGAGTTTCCGTATGAAATCCTGATACTTTGAAAGAGATTGTCCGTTTTGTACACGAAGTGCATCCAGTTTTTGCCGTAACCCTCTTAACTTTCTTGCACATGCTATGTGGATGAAATGATGATACCATGCCAACTTTCAACCTTTTCAGAGTTCATTTGAAATGATTTTCAATTTTATGGTCTTATAGCTCAAAATAATTAGTAAATGCATGAAAAATAACAAATGAAGTCAGAAAGGATTGAAAAATGATGATGTGGCTTTGAATGGTGCATTTTGAACTCACAAAAAGTCAGGAGTTCAAATAAGTTTAAAAAAATGAAATCCCTTTGTAACAGACGAGTTTCCATATGAAATCCTGATACTTTGAAAGAGATTGTCCGTTTTGTACACGAAGTGCATCCAGTTTTTGCCGTAACTCTCTTAACTTTCTTGCACATGCTATGTGGATGAAATGATGATACCATGCCAACTTTCAACCTTTTCAGAGTTCATTTGAAATGCTTTTCAATTTTATGGTCTTATAGCTCAAAATAATTAGTGAATGCATGAAAAATAACAAATGAAGTCAGAAAGGATTGAAAAATGATAATGTGGCTTTGAATGGTGCATTTTGAACACACAAAAAGTCAGGAGTTCAAATAAGTTTTAAAAATGAAATCCCTTTGTAACATACGAGTTTCCGTATGAAATCCTGATACTTTGAAAGAGATTGTCCGTTTTGTACACGAAGTGCATCCAGTTTTTGCCGTAACCCTCTTAACTTTCTTGCACATGCTATGTGGATGAAATGATGATACCATGCCAACTTTCAACCTTTTCAGAGTTCATTTGAAATGCTTTCAATTTTATGGTCTTATAGCTCAAAATAATTAGTAAATGCATGAAAAATAACAAATTAAGTCAGAAAGGATTGAAAAATGATGATGTGGCTTTGAATGGTGCATTTTGAACACACAAAAAGTCAGGAGTTCAAATAAGTTTTAAAAAATGAAATCCCTTTGTAACAGACGAGTTTCCGTATGAAATCCTGATACTTTGAAAGAGATTGTCCGTTTTGTACACGAAGTGCATCCAGTTTTTGCCGTAACCCTCTTAACTTTCTTGCACATGCTATGTGGATGAAATGATGATACCATGCCAACTTTCAACCTTTTCAGAGTTCATTTGAAATGCTTTTCAATTTTATGGTCTTATAGCTCAAAATAATTAGTAAATGCATGAAAAATAACAAATGAAGTCAGAAAGGATTGAAAAATGATGATGTGGCTTTGAATGGTGCATTTTGAACACACAAAAAGTCAGGAGTACAAATAAGTTTTAAAAAATGAAATCCCTTTTTAACAGACGAGTTTCCGCATGAAATGCTGATACTTTATAAGAGATTGTCCGTTTTGTACACGAAGTGCATCCAGTTTTTGCCGTAACCCTTTTAACTTTCTTGCACATGCTATGTGGATGAAATGACGATACCATGCCAACTTTCAACCTTTTCAGAGTTCATTTGAAATGCTTTTCAATTTTATGGTCTTATAGCTCAAAATAATTAGTAAATGCATGAAAAATAACAAATGAAGTCAGAAAGGATTGAAAAATGATGATGTGGCTTTGAATGGTGCATTTTGAACACACAAAAAGTCAGGAGTTCAAATAAGTTTTAAAAAATGAAATCCCTTTGTAACAGACGAGTTTCCGTATGAAATCCTGATACTTTGAAAGAGATTGTCCGTTTTGTACACGAAGTGCATCCAGTTTTTGCCGTAACCCTCTTAACTTTCTTGCACATGCTATGTGGATGAAATGATGATACCATGCCAACTTTCAACCTTTTCAGAGTTCATTTGAAATGCTTTTCAATTTTATGGTCTTATAGCTCAAAATAATTAGTAAATGCATGAAAAATAACAAATGAAGTCAGAAAGGATTGAAAAATGATGATGTGGCTTTGAATGGTGCATTTTGAACACACAAAAAGTCAGGAGTTCAAATAAGTTTAAAAAAATGAAATCCCTTTGTAACAGACGAGTTTCCATATGAAATCCTGATACTTTGAAAGAGATTGTCCGTTTTGTACACGAAGTGCATCCAGTTTTTGCCGTAACTCTCTTAACTTTCTTGCACATGCTATGTGGATGAAATGACGATACCATGCCAACTTTCAACCTTTTCAGAGTTCATTTGAAATGCTTTTCAATTTTATGGTCTTATAGCTCAAAATAATTAGTGAATGCATGAAAAATAACAAATGAAGTCAGAAAGGATTGAAAAATGATAATGTGGCTTTGAATGGTGCATTTTGAACACACAAAAAGTCAGGAGTTCAAATAAGTTTTAAAAAATGAAATCCCTTTGTAACAGACGAGTTTCCGTATGAAATCCTGATACTTTGAAAGAGATTGTCCGTTTTGTACACGAAGTGCATCCAGTTTTTGCCGTAACCCTCTTAACTTTCTTGCACATGCTATGTGGATGAAATGATGATACCATGTCAACTTTCAACCTTTTCAGAGTTCATTTGAAATGCTTTCAATTTTATGGTCTTATAGCTCAAAATAATTAGTAAATGCATGAAAAATAACAAATGAAGTCAGAAAGGATTGAAAAATGATGATGTGGCTTTGAATGGTGCATTTTGAACACACAAAAAGTCAGGAGTTCAAATAAGTTTAAAAAAATGAAATCCCTTTGTAACAGACGAGTTTCCGTATGAAATCCTGATACTTTGAAAGAGATTGTCCGTTTTGTACACGAAGTGCATCCAGTTTTTGCCGTAACCCTCTTAACTTTCTTGCACATGCTATGTGGATGAAATGATGATACCATGCCAACTTTCAACCTTTTCAGAGTTCATTTGAAATGCTTTTCAATTTATGGTCTTATAGCTCAAAATAATTAGTGAATGCGTGAAAAATAACAAATGAAGTCAGAAAGGATTGAAAAATGATGATGTGGCTTTGAATGGTGCATTTTGAACACACAAAAAGTCAGGAGTTCAAATAAGTTTTAAAAATGAAATCCCTTTGTAACAGACGAGTTTCCGTATGAAATCCTGATACTTTGAAAGAGATTGTCCGTTTTGTACACGAAGTGCATCCAATTTTTGCCGTAACCCTCTTAACTTTCTTGCACATGCTATGTGGATGAAATGATGATACCATGCCAACTTTCAACCTTTTCAGAGTTCATTTGAAATGCTTTTCAATTTTATGGTCTTATAGCTCAAAATAATTAGTAAATGCATGAAAAATAACAAATGAAGTCAGAAAGGATTGAAAAATGATGATGTGGCTTTGAATGGTGCATTTTGAACACACAAAAAGTCAGGAGTTCGAATAAGTTTAAAAAATGAAATCCCTTTGTAACAGACGAGTTTCCATATGAAATCCTGATACTTTGAAAGAGATTGTCCGTTTTGTACACGAAGTGCATCCAGTTTTTGCCGTAACCCTCTTAACTTTCTTGCACATGCTATGTGGATGAAATGATGATACCATGCCAACTTTCAACCTTTTCAGAGTTCATTTGAAATGCTTTTCAATTTTATGGTCTTATAGCTCAAAATAATTAGTGAATGCGTGAAAAATAACAAATGAAGTCAGAAATGATTGAAAAATGATGATGTGGCTTTGAATGGTGCATTTTGAACACACAAAAAGTCAGGAGTTCAAATAAGTTTTAAAAAATGAAATCCCTTTGTAACAGACGAGTTTCCGTATGAAATCCTGATACTTTGATAGAAATTGTCCGTTTTGTACACGAAGTGCATCCAGTTTTTGCCGTAACCCTCTTAACTTTCTTGCACATGCTATGTGGATGAAATGATGATACCATGCCAACTTTCAACCTTTTCAGAGTTCCTTTGAAATGCTTTTCAATTTTATGGTCTTATAGCTCAAAGTAATTAGTAAATGCATGAAAAATAACAAATGAAGTCAGAAAGGATTGAAAAATGATGATGTGGCTTTGAATGGTGCATTTTGAACACACAAAAAGTCAGGAGTTCAAATAAGTTTAAAAAATGAAATCCCTTTGTAACAGACGAGTTTCCATATGAAATCCTGACACTTTGAAAGAGGTTGTCCGTTTTGTACACGAAGTGCATCCAGTTTTTGCCGTAACCCTCTTAACTTTCTTGCACATGCTATGTGGATGAAATGATGATACCATGCCAACTTTCAACCTTTTCAGAGTTCATTTGAAATGCTTTTCAATTTTATGGTCTTATAGCTCAAAATAATTAGTAAATGCATGAAAAATAACAAATGAAGTCAGAAAGGATTGAAAAATGATGATGTGGCTTTGAATGGTGCATTTTGAACACACAAAAAGTCAGGAGTACAAATAAGTTTTAAAAAATGAAATCCCTTTTTAACAGACGAGTTTCCGCATGAAATGCTGATACTTTATAAGAGATTGTCCGTTTTGTACACGAAGTGCATCCAGTTTTTGCCGTAACCCTTTTAACTTTCTTGCACATGCTATGTGGATGAAATGATGATACCATGCCAACTTTCAACCTTTTCAGAGTTCATTTGAAATGCTTTTCAATTTTATGGTCTTATAGCTCAAAATAATTAGTAAATGCATGAAAAATAACAAATGAAGTGAGAAATTATTGAAAAATGATGATGTGGCTTTGAATGGTGCATTTTGAACACACAAAAAGTCAGGAGTTCAAATAAGTTTTAAAAAATGAAATCCCTTTGTAACAGACGAGTTTCCGTATGAAATCCTGATACTTTGAAAGAGATTGTCCGTTTTGTACACGAAGTGCATCCAGTTTTTGCCGTAACCCTCTTAACTTTCTTGCACATGCTATGTGGATGAAATGATGATACCATGCCAACTTTCAACCTTTTCAGAGTTCATTTGAAATGCTTTTCAATTTTATGGTCTTATAGCTCAAAATAATTAGTAAATGCATGAAAAATAACAAATGAAGTCAGAAAGGATTGAAAAATGATGATGTGGCTTTGAATGGTGCATTTTGAACACACAAAAAGTCAGGAGTTCAAATAAGTTTAAAAAAATGAAATCCCTTTGTAACAGACGAGTTTCCATATGAAATCCTCATACTTTGAAAGAGATTGTCCGTTTTGTACACGAAGTGCATCCAGTTTTTGCCGTAACTCTCTTAACTTTCTTGCACATGCTATGTGGATGAAATGATGATACCATGCCAACTTTCAACCTTTTCAGAGTTCATTTGAAATGCTTTTCAATTTTATGGTCTTATAGCTCAAAATAATTAGTGAATGCATGAAAAATAACAAATGAAGTCAGAAAGGATTGAAAAATGATAATGTGGCTTTGAATGGTGCATTTTGAACACACAAAAAGTCAGGAGTTCAAATAAGTTTTAAAAAATGAAATCCCTTTGTAACATACGAGTTTCCGTATGAAATCCTGATACTTTGAAAGAGATTGTCCGTTTTGTACACGAAGTGCATCCAGTTTTTGCCGTAACCCTCTTAACTTTCTTGCACATGCTATGTGGATGAAATGATGATACCATGCCAACTTTCAACCTTTTCAGAGTTCATTTGAAATGCTTTCAATTTTATGGTCTTATAGCTCAAAATAATTAGTAAATGCATGAAAAATAACAAATGAAGTCAGAAAGGATTGAAAAATGATGATGTGGCTTTGAATGGTGCATTTGAACACACAAAAAGTCAGGAGTTCAAATAAGTTTTAAAAAATGAAATCCCTTTGTAACAGACGAGTTTCCGTATGAAATCCTGATACTTTGAAAGAGATTGTCCGTTTTGTACACGAAGTGCATCCAGTTTTTGCCGTAACCCTCTTAACTTTCTTGCACATGCTATGTGGATGAAATGATGATACCATGCCAACTTTCAACCTTTTCAGAGTTCATTTGAAATGCTTTTCAATTTTATGGTCTTATAGCTCAAAATAATTAGTAAATGCATGAAAAATAACAAATGAAGTGAGAAAGGATTGAAAAATGATGATGTGGCTTTGAATGGTGCATTTTGAACACACAAAAAGTCAGGAGTTCAAATAAGTTTTAAAAAATGAAATCCCTTTGTAACAGACGAGTTTCCGTATGAAATCCTGATACTTTGAAAGAGATTGTCCGTTTTGTACACGAAGTGCATCCAGTTTTTGCCGTAACCCTCTTAACTTTCTTGCACATGCTATGTGGATGAAATGATGATACCATGCCAACTTTCAACCTTTTCAGAGTTCATTTGAAATGCTTTTCAATTTTATGGTCTTATAGCTCAAAATAATTAGTAAATGCATGAAAAATAACAAATGAAGTCAGAAAGGATTGAAAAATGATGATGTGGCTTTGAATGGTGCATTTTGAACACACAAAAAGTCAGGAGTTCAAATAAGTTTAAAAAAATGAAATCCCTTTGTAACAGACGAGTTTCCATATGAAATCCTGATACTTTGAAAGAGATTGTCCGTTTTGTACACGAAGTGCATCCAGTTTTTGCCGTAACTCTCTTAACTTTCTTGCACATGCTATGTGGATGAAATGACGATACCATGCCAACTTTCAACCTTTTCAGAGTTCATTTGAAATGCTTTTCAATTTTATGGTCTTATAGCTCAAAATAATTAGTGAATGCATGAAAAATAACAAATGAAGTCAGAAAGGATTGAAAAATGATAATGTGGCTTTGAATGGTGCATTTTGAACACACAAAAAGTCAGGAGTTCAAATAAGTTTTAAAAAATGAAATCCCTTTGTAACAGACGAGTTTCCGTATGAAATCCTGATACTTTGAAAGAGATTGTCCGTTTTGTACACGAAGTGCATCCAGTTTTTGCCGTAACCCTCTTAACTTTCTTGCACATGCTATGTGGATGAAATGATGATACCATGTCAACTTTCAACCTTTTCAGAGTTCATTTGAAATGCTTTCAATTTTATGGTCTTATAGCTCAAAATAATTAGTAAATGCATGAAAAATAACAAATGAAGTCAGAAAGGATTGAAAAATGATGATGTGGCTTTGAATGGTGCATTTTGAACACACAAAAAGTCAGGAGTTCAAATAAGTTTTAAAAAATGAAATCCCTTTGTAACAGACGAGTTTCCGTATGAAATCCTGATACTTTGAAAGAGATTGTCCGTTTTGTACACGAAGTGCATCCAGTTTTTGCCGTAACCCTCTTAACTTTCTTGCACATGCTATGTGGATGAAATGATGATACCATGCCAACTTTCAACCTTTTCAGAGTTCATTTGAAATGCTTTTCAATTTTATGGTCTTATAGCTCAAAATAATTAGTGAATGCGTGAAAAATAACAAATGAAGTCAGAAAGGATTGAAAAATGATGATGTGGCTTTGAATGGTGCATTTTGAACACACAAAAAGTCAGGAGTTCAAATAAGTTTTAAAAAATGAAATCCCTTTGTAACAGACGAGTTTCCGTATGAAATCCTGATACTTTGAAAGAGATTGTCCGTTTTGTACACGAAGTGCATCCAATTTTTGCCGTAACCCTCTTAACTTTCTTGCACATGCTATGTGGATGAAATGATGATACCATGCCAACTTTCAACCTTTTCAGAGTTCATTTGAAATGCTTTTCAATTTTATGGTCTTATAGCTCAAAGTAATTAGTAAATGCATGAAAAATAACAAATGAAGTCAGAAAGGATTGAAAAATGATGATGTGGCTTTGAATGGTGCATTTTGAACACACAAAAAGTCAGGAGTTCAAATAAGTTTAAAAAATGAAATCCCTTTGTAACAGACGAGTTTCCATATGAAATCCTGATACTTTGAAAGAGATTGTCCGTTTTGTACACGAAGTGCATCCAGTTTTTGCCGTAACCCTCTTAACTTTCTTGCACATGCTATGTGGATGAAATGATGATACCATGCCAACTTTCAACCTTTTCAGAGTTCATTTGAAATGCTTTTCAATTTTATGGTCTTATAGCTCAAAATAATTAGTGAATGCATGAAAAATAACAAATGAAGTCAGAAAGGATTGAAAAATGATAATGTGGCTTTGAATGGTGCATTTTGAACACACAAAAAGTCAGGAGTTCAAATAAGTTTCAAAAAATGAAATCCCTTTGTAACAGACGAGTTTCCGTATGAAATCCTGATACTTTGAAAGAGATTGTCCGTTTTGTACACGAAGTGCATCCAGTTTTTGCCGTAACCCTCTTAACTTTCTTGCACATGCTATGTGGATGAAATGATGATACCATGCCAACTTTCAACCTTTTCAGAGTTCATTTGAAATGCTTTTCAATTTTATGGTCTTATAGCTCAAAATAATTAGTAAATGCATGAAAAATAACAAATGAAGTCAGAAAGGATTGAAAAATGATGATGTGGCTTTGAATGGTGCATTTTGAACACACAAAAAGTCAGGAGTTCAAGTAAGTTTTAAAAAATGAAATCCCTTTGTAACAGACGAGTTTCCGTATGAAATCCTGATACATTGAAAGAGATTGTCCGTTTTGTACACGAAGTGCACCCAGTTTTTGCCGTAACCCTCTCAACTATCTTTGACATGCTATGTGGATGAAATGATGATACCATGCCAAGTTTCAACCTTTTCAGAGTTCATTTGAAATGCTTTTCAATTTTATGGTCTTATAGCTCAAAGTAATTAGTAAATGCATGAAAAATAACAAATGAAGTCAGAAAGGATTGAAAAATGATGATGTGGCTTTGAATGGTGCATTTTGAACACACAAAAAGTCAGGAGTTCAACTAAGTTTAAAAAATGAAATCCCTTTGTAACAGACGAGTTTCCATATGAAATCCTGATACTTTGAAAGAGATTGTCCGTTTTGTACACGAAGTGCATCCAGTTTTTGCCGTAACCCTCTTAACTTTCTTGCACATGCTATGTGGATGAAATGATGATACCATGCCAACTTTCAACCTTTTCAGAGTTCATTTGAAATGCTTTTCAATTTTATGGTCTTATAGCTCAAAATAATTAGTGAATGCATGAAAAATAACAAATGAAGTCAGAAAGGATTGAAAAATGATAATGTGGCTTTGAATGGTGCATTTTGAACACACAAAAAGTCAGGAGTTCAAATAAGTTTTAAAAAATGAAATCCCTTTGTAACAGACGAGTTTCCGTATGAAATCCTGATACTTTGAAAGAGATTGTCCGTTTTGTACACGAAGTGCATCCAGTTTTTGCCGTAACCCTCTTAACTTTCTTGCACATGCTATGTGGATGAAATGATGATACCATGCCAACTTTCAACCTTTTCAGAGTTCATTTGAAATGCTTTTCAATTTTAT